>NW_020954585.1:17534338-17537560 GCF_900497805.2 Vombatus ursinus
CTTCCTTCCTTCCTTCCTTCCTTCCTTCCTTCCTTCCTTCCTTCCTTTCTTCCTTCCTTCCTTCCTTCCTTCCTTCCTCTCAGGAAGAGGAAATCCTTCCTGTCAAAGTTAATCCCTCTACTTTTGTCCATGTTCCTACCCCTACCCACATCTACTAGGACCTTGCCCCAGCAATCATTTCCTACCTTTCTTTCATCTATCACTTTCTCCTTTCTGCATTGCTTACATATGTAGGAAAGAATCCTAGAGCTCTTAAAAAAAAAGGAAATCCTTTCACTTGATCCCCCTATTCCCTCAAGCTCTTAACCTGTATCTCTCCTTGTTTTCACTGCCAAGATCCTAGAAAGAATTGTATCCTCTTGATTTCTCTTCTTCCTCACCACCCACTCAATTCTCAGCCCCTTTATAATCAGACTTCTGATCTCTTAACTTTATTGAAATTGCTCTCCTCAGGTTATTAAAAACCACCCAATGGCTCATCTATTAGCCCTTTCTCAGTCCTCTTCCTCCTCGACCTCTTTGATGCTTTCGATGCTACTGATGTCTACTCTGTCCTACTTTTGCTTCTGTGATATAACTCTCTCCTGAGTCTCTTCCATCCTGACTACTCTTTAGGCTTCTTTCCTGGCTTCAGTATCAATCTCCCATCTTTGAATATGTCCCACAAGGATTTCCTTGAGTCGTGTTCTCTTCTTACTTGACACAGTCTCAGTTAGGTGGTTTTCTTTTCAGAGCCCATGAATTCTGTTACCATCCTATGCAGATGATTCCCACATCCATATATCCAGCTCTTAACTCTTTCCTGAGATCATCTTATATTCCCCAAATGCCTACTGGGCACCTCAACCTGGATGTCCTTCAACATCTCAAACTCAACACGTCAAAATTAAAACTTACTATCTTTCTCCCTAAACTCATTCACTCCTCCAAACTCCCTTATTTCTTTTGAGAACAACGTTATCTTCCCAGTCATCTAAATTTTAAACCTTAGAGTAATCCTTGACTCTTCCTTCTCCCTCACTCATACTCTTATTTAGGCACTCATGCCCGCCAAGATAATCTACCAAAAGTCAAATCTGGGAATTAGCATATTGCAGATAGGTAACCAGCCTTTGATTCTGGAGGACTTCTGGCACCATTTTGCTATGTGACCCTCAGCAGGTCACTTAGAAACCTCTCAGGAACCTAGGCAGCCCTCTAAGACTACAAGATACACTAGCTGTGTGACCCTGGGCAAGTCACTTAACCCCAATTGCCTAAAAAAAAAAGACTATAAGGTACAAATGAGTTGCTGATGTGCGTTCTTGGAGGCAGTGTCTATACCTGGAATTCCCTGCACTGATGAAATTACAAGTCCAGCTCAAGCAATAGCAACATAAAGCAGATGTCTAAACACATCATCTACCCGCTCAAAAGCTTTCATTGGCTCTCTGTCGCTTCTGTGATAGAAGATAGATTCCTCTTCTTGGTTTTTAAGACCTTCCATAATCTAGATTCAACTTCCCTTTCCAGTTTTATTTGACATTATTCGCCCACACATTCTCCACCTTCCAATCAATCTGGCCCATGTGGTATTCTTCGAACTTGGCATGCCATTTCCCTCCCCCACACCTTCACCCAGGCATTCTCACCTCATTGACACCTCTTAGCACCCTCATCTTTTTTCAAGGCTCACCTCAGGAATTACTTCCTCTGGGAAGCTTCTTTCTGTGATCTCACCAGTTGTTAATGCTCTTCCCATCATCAAATTATCTTGCATTTACTTATCTGTATACATGGTAGGTCCAAAGGGAAGAGATAATTTCACTTTTGTCTTTGCATTACTGATGCCTATCCAGTCCAATACTTTGCACACTGTAGGCACTTCAAAAATATTTCTCGAATGAATGAATTTAAGAATGAATGGTGCTGGACAGAAAAGGAAAAGAACATCTCTAAGAGCATCTATTAGTAGCAGCGGGGAACACCTATACTAGTAGCAGGACTTTTCCTTTGCTTTCTTGAAGAGGAGAAGTACTCAGAAGACATTGAGTAGGTGGGCATTCGGGTGGGCAGGCGACTGGATGGATAGACAGATGGAAAAGGGAGTTTCCTTTTTGGGATTCCAATAATTGGTATGTGGTTTACATTCCATCCGTCTGAAGGACTGTGATATTAATCGGAAACATTCTTGGGCTGCAAAACTACCTCTAATGTTCAGAAATATGCCAAGCTTAAAATCCAGGAACTCTCTCATTCCACTGCTTGTCTGCCTTTTATTTTTTTTCTCTTCCTGCCCTAAATATCATGCTCTAACACATGAGCTCAGGCTCAGGTAACCATCATAGGAATTTCTCCAGTGGGGCATTTCCCCAGGAGGCTTTGTTTTATATGGCAGCTCCAGGGGTGGAAGTATTTTTTTTCCTCCTTTAGCTGGAATTTTAAAACTGGCAATCATTGTGTGAGCAGAGTGAGCTTGGACCTGTCCAGCTTTGGGAAAGGCTCATCTGGACTGAGTCACTGAGCTCGGCCTGATTTGTCTGCCAGCTGATGGCTAGACACCAGAAAAGACCTAACTAACTCCTGGAGTTGCCCTGGCTCCAAGTTTAAGGATTAGTACATGCAGACTGGGGCGAAGGCAGCCTACCAGGCACCCTGTTTCCAAAGGAGAATGACAAAGTTGGGGCTGAGACCATAATATATAGACTTAAAGGGATGCTTGGGGCTCTTAGGGGTTAAGCAGCCTGCCCACAGTCAGCCAGCTGGTATGTGTATGAGGCAGGACTTGATCTCTGGTCTACCTAATGCCAAAACCAGTCCCTTAGTAACTATGTCATGCTACCCCTCATAGTTATGACAAGGTATACTCACATAGCATTGTGGCTGCATGAGTTAGTTCCTGTGATATCAAATGTCATCATCATAAGAAATTACTAGTTATTTTTTCTTATTTTCCTTGCCCTCCTCCCCAGTCTGTCTTCCTTCCTTCCTTCCTTCCTTGCTTCCTTCCTTTCTCTTTTCTTTCTTACTTTCTTTTCCTTCCTTCCTCCCTCCCTTTCTTGCTTCCTTCCTTTCTCTTTCTTCTTTCCTTCCTTTCTTCTTTCCTTCCTTCTTTCTTTCTTTCCTTTCTTCCTTCCTTCCTTCCTTCCTTCCTTCCTTCCTTCCTTCCTTCCTTCCTTCCTTCCTTCCTTCCTTCCTTTCTTTCTTTCTTTCTTTCTTTCTTTCTTTCTTTCTTTCTTTCTT
>NW_020954585.1:17537570-17551673 GCF_900497805.2 Vombatus ursinus
TCTTTCTTTCTTTCTTTCTTTCTTTCTTTCTTTCTTTCTTTCTTTCTCCTTCCTTCCTTCCTTCCTTCCTTTCTCCCTTTCTTTCTCTCTTTCTTTTAAAATCAAATCAACTAATATTGAACACCAAGTATGTATAATTTACTCTCATCTCCTTAATTGATGGTTCCCACACAGTATATCATAAACCACATGACATCAGCAGTGATTCAGAAAGGCCACTGTCCCAGTTCTAGTTTCACCAACCCTCAAAGTCTAGGAACTTGTGGCAACCTATATTGGTCCACGGGGACTGAAAACATTGATCTGACCAAAGTGCCAAAGTCCCCCTTCCTACAACTGCTAGCTGAGAAGGCAAGTTTGTAAAGTTCTATGTTGCTTCTTCCCACCAGATTACATGTTGTAGACAACATGGTGTCTTCTTTTCAGAAGCTTCTCCCCAGGCTTGAACTATTGGATATACTTGAAGGTTGATGGTGCAGAGGGCTTCCTCATTTGATCAGTTGATCATTGTTCCAGAGGACAGCAGAAAGAAATAGAATAACAATTTGAGGCAGATGGAGAGAATGGAATACAAAGAGATTTGTGTTATAAAAGTCCTCTTCTGAAGGGTGAGTGGGCAGCTAGGTGATCAAGAGTGGACCTGGTTTTTCATGTACTATACTAGTTATCTGAGAACATTTCATCTTAGGGCAGGGAGCACTCCTTGGCAAACACATGACAAGGAGTTCTTATGGGAAAAAAACAAAACAAAACAAAACAAAAAACAAAACTAATCTGGCCTCAGACCAAACATTTGACACTTAGTAGCTGTGTGACCATGGGCAAGTCACTTAACCCCAATTGCCTAAAAAAAAAAAGAAACCCCCCCCCCCCAAAACCTAGAAAGGTGGTACAACAGCAGATAGAGTGCTGGACCTGGAGTCAGCAAGACCTGAGTTCAAATCTTACCTCAGACACTTACTAGCTGGGCAAGTCACTTAACCCTGTTTGCTTCAGTTTTCTCATCTGCAAAATGAGCTGGAGAAGGAAATGGCAAACTAGTCTAGTATCTTTGCCAAGAAAACCCCAGAAAGGGGATGGATGAAGAGTTGGATGTGACTGAAATGACTGAACCACAAAGAAAGAAAAAGTCCCCTCCCTTTCTACTCATCCTACTTAAAAGAAGGACTCATTGCCCATGTGACCCTGTTTTTCTTTCAAGGATAGTTTGGTTCCACACCTCAGAAGCTAGATAAGCCTCAATTCCCTCTGTGTGAATAAGATTATTTTCCTCAAGAAAAAAAAAAAAAGGAAGAAAGTCTTAATCTGTCTGGTTTTAGTAGGGCCTGCATGATATAGACTGTCTGCAGAGTTCAGTCTTAGATGGGGCTGATCTGGTTTATTCTGTTGAGTTAAAAACTGCAAACTTTACAGTTCCTTCTTGCTCCATAAAACCGAAAACCACTTGCAGTTAGTGGTAGAAAAACCTTGGGTGCGGCTGTCTGGTGCCATCCTGTCCATGCAGGTTTTTACCCACCCAGTGGTCCTGCTTTGGTCTGTTAATATCCCCAATAAAATCTGGTTATTTGGTTGGCAGTAAGTAAACCATGGTTTGTAGTCAGGGCTGAGACCCAGCACACAGGGACAATATTTGTTGTACCTGCTCCCTGGACTTTTGAGGCCCACAATTTTTCAACTTATTAATGTTTCAGTCCCTTAGAATGTTTTCTTTTTACACAAGTAGTGACTGGATGCCCTCCCTCCCCCCTTTTTTGAGGGAGAGGAAAATTATTATTTAGTTTGCACTAAATGATTCTGATTATAGGAGTAGCAGGGGTAGAATTCCTTTGCAAATTGCAGTCAAAGACCTCCCAGGAGATTCCCAGTTATTCAGGTAGGGTGTCTCATCATTTCCAGTTTTTTGTGGGTTTGTGTGTGTGTGTGTGTGTGTGTGTGTGTGTGTGTGTGTGTTCTGTCTTCTGCCACTATCAGACAGTACCTTTAACACACCAAGGACTGAATGTCTGCCTTTAAAAGGAAAAGCTGTCACATCTTAAATAACACGAGGAAGGGTTCTGGGGGGATTTCTTTTTTGTTCCCTTCTTTTTTTTTTTTTTTTGCTGGCCACAACTGTTCAAGTGTTGCTTAAGGGTATTATGTTTAAGTATTAAAAAATGCTTAGCCAAATAAGTTGGCTTATTTGCTTTTGCTGATAGTAACAGTCCACCCACAGAGCACTTTCAAATCTCCTCAGTGTTTTGGAAAGTGGATAAGGGACTCATTCAGTGACGTGCAAGTTTAGCCTGAGCCAGGAATGAAGCATGTATTTCGTGAAATGAGAAATAGCCTCAGACCACACACAGAGTATAATTTCTGAACTCCAGCTCTGCCTGCCTGCTTGCCAGCAGGCTACTCGGCTTCTCTGTCTCCCTCCCTCCTCTCCTCCCCCATTAAGTCCCTCTCTCTGTGTCTCCCTTCTCTCCTCCTCTCTCCTCTCTCTCCTCCTGTCTTCCATCTCTTTTCCCTCTCTCATTTTCCTCTCTCCTCCTTTCTCTCTCCTCCTTTCTCTCCTCTCTCTGTCTCTGTCTCTCTCTCTCCTCTTCTCTTTCTCTCTCTCCTCTGTTTCTTTCCCTATTTCTCCCCCCACACTCAGTGCAGAAAAAAAAAACCTAGATGATGACTGACATCTTTAAATCCTTTAAGTGTTCTCCTACAACCACAGGCAAAAAAGAGATTTCCAGAGCTTAGGTGGCTCATTGTTAGCAGCTAGCTGATGGGAAAAAAATGCATTACTACAGTATGTGCACACCACACTAAAGGAAAATGACAAAAAGCCTGTACAACCCAAATACAGGAAAAGAAATCCAAACAGGATTGTTGAAGTCACCTCTGTGTGGAGAGACAAGAAAAAAACATGCATTTTCTCAGAGAATAAGACTGGTTTTGTTGCAACTTGCCTACTGCTAAATGAGCTCAATGAATGCCCCTTTGCCCCAAATATTTTCCAGAGCACAGACAAAAAAAATATCTGGCCAAGTTTGATTGAACGCAGCATGTAATTATAGTAAAATAAATCACTGCTGGACAGAGAGGAAAATGCCATTCAGGAGAAATGGGATTCTTAGTGTGGTCCTGTAGCATAGCAGTAACATGACAATGTTTCTCTCTGACACTCTGTCCCTGACTGCAAATTTTAAACAAATTGAGCTTTAACTGTTTTGACACTTGTTGAAGTTTAAAAGGCATCAGGCAATTTTTTCTAATTAAAAAAAAATTTGTTTACATCTGGGTTCCATCTCAGTGGGGACATAAAATGATTGAGTAACCCATCTATATTAAAGAATTACTCTCCTGGTATCTCCAGTAGGCATGATGTACACCAGCATTATCTGGGGTTTAGCAAAACAATAATTTTACAAGATAAACTATGGAAAGGCAACATGGGACAACAAAAAGTACTAACTTTGAAGTCAGCCCTGGGTTCAAATTATACCTCTGATGTATATTACTTTGGCTAAGTCATTTATTCTGCTTAGGCCTCAATTTACTCATCTATAAAATGAGGTGGCAGGGCAAGATAATTGCCAAGGTCTTTTCTGGATCTACTATCCATTTTCCCAACGTCTTTCACCTTAGTTTTAAACACATATATTTTTAAAGGGAATGTAATGAATATATTTCTGATTCATTAGGTTTTATATCATTCAAGCATTATTTGAAATCAAAGAAGCATATTGTACCTCTAAAAATAAAATGAAGCAAAGTCTTTGCTCTTTGAAATAGGAAGAATGATCTGGCAAGTGGGAAACAAAATTGAACACCTAGAGAATCCAATAATTCACAAAATTCTAGGACTTTTCAGTGTTATCCATAATATGCCCTTATCCATAATCTCTTGCCTTCTTAGAAT
Organism: Vombatus ursinus; assembly: GCF_900497805.2. Lineage (NCBI taxonomy): Eukaryota > Metazoa > Chordata > Mammalia > Diprotodontia > Vombatidae > Vombatus > Vombatus ursinus. The sequence continues at coordinate 17,541,460 of NW_020954585.1, forward strand.
CAAGACAACTTAGAAGCAAGGTATAATAGCACACTGGCTAATGAGAGCCTAGTCCTTAGAGCATGCTTGGATTTATCCTTCCTTGCGGGCAATAGAGAACATACACGGCATTTTTTGCCTACTGACAGTTCGATACATGGAATGTTGGGAAGCCACCTTCTTATGAAGGGATTGGTGCTGTGTGGCGACTTGGAGTTTTCTAATTGGAGCCAGAATGACTAATGACAAGTCCAGAACTGAGTTCCCATGGAAAAAAGATAGACACATATGGGAGCATGCTGGAACTGGCTTGTACTGGCTCATACCAGCTCATGAGCGCTGATTGTTAAATTTTCAGTGAGAGCATTTGCACTTAGGAAAATAGGCAAATGCTACAGATGGGGGCTTGATTTATTGTTTTGTTGATTGTCTATGCTTGAGAAAGTGACAGAGAAAATGATAATAATGCAGATTAAACTTAAATGTGTCATGCACACATCCCATTCCCCTCAGAGCCAGTTGTTAAACATTTGCAAGCACACCCTTGTATATAAGGATGCATACATCCTATATGTATATGTGTATATATGTACATAAATACATACATGTAAACTTAGTCTTTTTCCCCCTTTTCCATCCTGATAATATGCAAAGTAAGAACTATTTAAATCCTCTGGAGAGGTGTGAGGAGGGAGAGGGACAACAGAGAGTGGTTGCCTTATCTCTCATTCCAGTCACCATAGCCCTACGAACGTGTTTGTCCTTTTCTGATTTTAGGTGAATGAGTATCTGGGGATGCAGCAGACTAGGTAACAGCCCTGTGAGTTTTGAAAGGTCAGAAGGGTCAACAGAGGTCCCTGCAGTCCATAGTAGAGTCTGCCAGTAGCTATAGCAGCCAAGTCCAATGAGAAGTCATCCCTGAGGAGCAGCTTGATTGACTCTTCCCAGCATAAGAGTGAATCCAGCTGACTGTTGAGACACTGTCCTATAAGCAAGGGAGTGTCATTGGTTGGCTATGCCACATCCATTAGTGAATTTGATGGAGACCCTTCAATGGAAGGAAAGGGCTACAGTGCCAGAAAGTGTTCCTCAGCTATACATGTTCCCTATATTTGTGTTCTAGTATGTTTGTGCTTCAAGCTTAAGCCTACTTATCCCAGGGCCAAATTGTGTGCACAGGGAGAGAGGAAGACAATAAGTCAAGAAGGGAGGTCAAGAACTAAGTGCTAGAAGCTATATTAATGATTTCCACTAACATGATCTATTATCATATGGACCCAATGCTATACCTCAGCTTTATCCCCACTGGTGACAAAATTTGCTATTATAAGCCCTGTCAGTGGGAGGAATTATTTTGGAATAAAGTGAGTATGATTCAATTATGTGAATAAGAAACAACTTCTCTTAGTGCACATATGATTCCTTGGAAACCTCATCATTGAACTAAGAGTCCTACTCCAGTATTATTGTATTCACTTTCTAATCCTTTTTCATTTTATGGGTGAGATAATGCCATTAACTTTGAGTTGGAGATAATAACTGGATATTATCAGTTGAGTTGGAGTACATTCATAGTGTATTTCCCTCTATTGGTGTTGTTTAGTCAATTAGTTGTGTCCAATTCTTAGTGACTCCATTTGGGGTTTTCTTGGCAAAGATACTGGAGTGGTTTGCCATTTCCTTGTCCAGCTCATTTTACAGATGAGGAAACTGAGGTAAACAAGATTAAGTGACTTTGCCCAGGGTCACACAGCTAGTAAGTGTCTGAGGCCTGATTTGAACTCAGGTCCTTTTGACTCCAAGGCCAACACTCTATCCACTGTACTACATAGCTGCCCTATTTACCTCTATGATAGCCTCTTATTTTTTCCCTCTCTTTGCCCCCCCCTTTACAAGGAAGAAGGTGATGTTTGAGAAGGAATGTGATCCACAGCAATAATCTGCAATTCAAATGATCTACTACCATTCTTCTGCCCCTCCTCTCTCTACCCATCTTAGCCTCTAATCATTGATTCTTAAACTTTCTTCCTTTCCCTTTAACTTATTATTCCATTTAAAATCTATTCTCTCTCCTCTTTAAATCTGTTGCTCCCCTTTTACTGTCCCTAATCTCTTCCCCCATTGAGTTTGATATATTTCTATTTCGTGTCTACCTACATGGTTGAGTTCAATCCTCCTTTGTTAAGCTCAGATAAAAATGAAGTTCATGAGACACCTCACCTCATTTTATACATTAGTCTAATTTAATTTTTAAAAGTTCAATATTTTTAGGAAGCATTGTGTTACAGTGAAGAGCCAGGGTGGTAGAGTGAAAAAAGTGTGGGCTTTAGCACCAGAGGAACTAGGTTTTAATCCATCTCAGACCCATACCAGATGTGACCTTGGGCTAGTCACTTTATTTCCTCTGACCTCAGTGCCCTCATCTCTAAAATAGTGGGGGGGGAGAGGGGTTTTGAACTTGATGACCTCTAAGGTCCGTTCCAGCTCTTAATATATAATCTGATGATCATATGCAGGTTGATTAATATATTAATATTAATTAATATTGATGTAGGCAAGGCTGCTATTTAATGGTGGTCTGACACATTCAGGCCCCATCAGCTTGTTTAAGATGGTGTCACCATATAGAGGACAATTGTAATGCTTCTAGGACAATTGTAACGGCATGGAAGGGAAGTGCCTTGGAAAGACTGGAAAATGTATGGATGTTCTCTCACTGCTTCCTGCTGGCTTGCCATGTGCTTGGGAGGAGACTTTTTTTGTCAGTTGACTGTATAACCAGAATTGTTGGTGCCTTCAAAAAGGACTGAGTCATCTTTGGCCACCTCTTTGCCATTTTTTGCCTCATCTTCATCTGATGGTGATGGCATCTAGTGAGAAAACCATGCTTTTAGGGAAAAGGCTGTAGGGCTTTCCCATTATGAAACTATATGAACCTTAATAAATGGGACCTCCTTGACATGTTTATTCTTTTCTTTTCTAGGTACAGGGAATGGAGTTTCTGATTTGGATCAAGAGCATGAGTTAAAAGAATCTGGAATCCAGGCTAGGTGTTACAGCTAGCCCACCATCAATTCCCCAAGGAACAAGGAAAAATCTTTGGGTATGACCTCTAGGACCTCAGCCCAGAAGAAGCATTGATCTGGCAGCAATGCTACCTTTCCATGTAAACTTGATGAGATCAATGCTATGTAGGAACTCATTTTAGTTTTGAGCCTATTTTATACCCAGCAGGCAAGACCAAAGTGGTGCAGAGGGCATTACAGCCCTAATGTGTTGGAAAGAAATTATTTGCATATTTCTTCTTGTTCTGTCTTTGAAACAGCTATTCCTTTATAAAATTATATAAGTAGTTAAGTGGAACTTGGAGTTCTAGTCACTAGCCTCCTCCCTCTAATGGGGGAAACAGCGAGTGTAAGCTTGAGCCGGCAGCAATAGAGGACACCCCCAAATCCTTCAGGGTACCCTAGAATATTGAGGTGGAGATGTGGAAGCCTGGCCCTGAGAAAGTGGGACTTTCTCATGCCATTCTATGAGATTAGGCTGCCTACATGGCATTTTTTCAGGGAAGACATCTCTGTCCCCAAATGTACCTTTCCTTCCTGCTACTCAGCTGGTACCAAAATTCGTTTAACAGAGGATAAAACTTTTGATTTATAATTAGAGAAAACGTTTAAGGTATAAACCTCCCTGGCATAGGCAACATGAAGAGTAAAGTTCCCACCAGGATGTAAATGATTATCCTAATAGCCTTTCCTGATAGTAGGGTTTATTATCTAGAAGAGTATTAGACATCTGGAGTAGAAGGAACAGGAATGCAAAAGTGGGGACACTAGCTGCCAAGAAGAAAACATTTGCCTGTTTCATGATTTTGCCAACATAGGCTTCACTTCCTGAAACCTTCCTTTGGCCTGCAGGTAATCTCTCCTTCTTTAAATTTCTCATAGCACTTTGCCAGGTTACTTATCTCTCTCTTGTATCACAGCTATTAGGATATAGATTTTTAGATTGGAAATAATAATAACTAACATTTATATAGCACTATGTGATAGGCACTGTGCTACAATTATTACAAAATTACAATTATTATCTCAAACACTAATACATAATAATTATACTTACAATGATCATATCTGATTCTCACAACAACTCTGGGAGATAAGTGCTATTATTATCTCTGTTTTGCAGATGAGGAAACTGAGACAAATGGAAGTTAAGTGACTTGCCCAGGGTCACACAGCTAGTAAGTGTTTGCAATCAGATTTGAACTCAGATTTTCCTGACTCTATGTCTGGCACTCAGCTGCCCCAAAGAACAGGGTCTCTATCTTGCACAGTATTTTCCAATAGTAGGCATTCAGTCAAAGTTTGTTGTTACCCAGGCCAGCTATGATTAATTCTTGTGATTATAGGAATTAAGCTTAGTTGCAGATTCTACTTTACCTAAGTTAGCACATATAGAAGTTTCTTGATTCAAACATATTTCACATCCAGGCTTCCCAAGCTTTGGCTTTTAGCCTATGCTGTTGGGGTTATCGGTTCCTCCCACGTGGAGGTCAAACTCCTCTAGGTTAAAAATGCATTCCTTGAAATCATGTACATGTTGAGCTAGTTGCTTGTTTTACTGAGTTTAATGACCAGAACCTTCTAAAACCTTTTCATCCTTTGACAACTCTAACTTGGGTAGAATTCTGCAGGGAGTTACTTTTTTATATTTAGCCTCAATTTAGTAGCTCAGGGGTCCTTAAACTGGCATCAATGAACTTCAAGTTTTGTTTTGTTTCAGTAATTTGATAATTATGTTGCAATATAATTGGTTTCCTTTGTAATTCTTTGTTTTTTTTAAAATGTATTTAAAAATGTTATTCTGAGAAGGGGGTTTATAGGCTTCACTAGAATGCCAAAGGGGTCCATGGCACAAAAATGTTAAGAGCTCCTAGCATCTTTTGGTTTCTACCTACCACAGTTCACTTCATGGCAAAGAAACTCATTCAGATTCCCTGGGGTCTGTTATGTTTCAGGTTTTGATGTCCTGGGGTTGATCAGATGTCAGAGGGAAAAGTTTATTACCAGAAATAGACTAGCTTGATGTGGAGTCCGGGGTGCTCTTGAAATAGGTCTGCCCTGTTCCACTGAGTCCAATAATCACAGGTAGTCAGTTCTGAACCTCAGCCCTTCCAGAAGTATATACGCTCATATGACATCATTCCAACTTAAGTTATAATTCAGATAAGCAGGCCCTTTCCCCCTCCCCTTGACCTCTGTCTTCCTTGATCTCTGTTTAAAGGAAACAACCTAAGATAATTGAGTGTTTTATCTTGGAAGTAGGTCCCTAGGGATTTGAGTCTATCCTAATGAAGTTCATTTATGTTCTTATCTGTGGGGCCAGAGCTGCATTCCCTTTTCAAACACTGAGGTGAGGATATGGGTTAACAACTAATGTTATTTTAATCAGAACCAACCCTCAAGAGCCAGCAGTTTCTGTGATTCTAACTACTTCTGGACTCTATTATATCACTATGTAACTTCTATCTCATAAACAAAAAAAATAAAACAAAAACCAAAAAATAGCATCTTAAAACCCAGGCTTACATGGGAAACGTTTCCCATATTACAAGTTATAAGGGAAACATTTAAATATGAAAAACAAACAGGTATATGAGGGAGTCATGTCTCATATAGCATCTATAAAATAACTTTTGTAGGCTCAGATTCTTAAAATCTAGCCAATGTGAGAGTCACAAATGCTCAGATTCCTTAAGACTCTGGCCAACGTGGTGAATCTTTAATAAACCTTGTCTTTGGCTGAAAAATAAAATTTTTGTCCACCATAGTAATAGGGAAAGAACAGGAACCTATGCATCTCAGAATCCACTGAATTTAAGTGGAGAATTCAATTAATTCTATAATACAAAAAAAGTTTGGGGACAACCAATTACCCAATATTTATTGAATACCTGCTTTTTTTTTTAAATAGGGTTGAGTGTAATATAAATACAAGGAAGTATTAGTCAAAATCCCCACCCTCTAATCTATTTGGGAAGTCTCAACATGTACACATAAAAAGATAATTCATTTATTTTCAACAAGCACTTATTAAGCAGCTATGTGCCAGGCTAGGTACTTGGGATACATAGATAAAAATGGAACTAGTCCCTGACCTCAAGGAGTTTATATTCTAATGAGGGGATGGGGACAGTAAGTACACAGATAAGTAAATACAAAAGATGTACAAACTAAATATGGTTGGAAGCATCAAGAAGGGCCTTGTGTAGATGATGGGGCCTGAGTTGAGCATTGAAGAAAGCAAGGGTCGTCAAGAGGGACAGTGAGAACATTTTAAGTATGGGAGACAGCCAAGGCAAAGACTTGGAGGAGGAGATGGCATTTCATGAAGATAGTTCAGGAAATAGCTCAGTTTGGCTAGAATGTAGAATATGTAAAGGGAAGGAATGTGAAATAAGTCTGGAAAGATAAATCAGAGTGAGAGTTCAAAGGGCTTGAAATGCCAAACAGAAAAATTCATACTTTATCCTAGGGGCAATAGGGAGCAACTGAAACTTTTGGAGCTGAGGAGTGACATGGTTACTTTAGGAATGTAAGAATAGCTCAAAACCTTTTCAAGGTTTGCTGGCAATGTCTGCATAGAAAAGACCAGACTATGTCTAGTCCAAAAGACAATGATCTTACATCCCGGGCTTAGCTTTGCTTCTGTGGCTGTTTTTGAACCACTCATCTATATGGTAGGATGTAAGAGATTGGATTTGGATAGCTTGAGGAAGCCCCCAAACCGATTTGGTTATCGGGCAAATAAAGTCGTTTATTAGTTATTGAAAAAACGTCCTTACATGGCTTTCGGGTCTAGCCTTCAGAGATTAAAATCAAGAGCGATATAGAATGCCCACCAAGAGCTAGAATGAGGTTGCCCATGGAGACTCTAAGCTCAGGGACCAGGATTTTGTGGGCTAAGAATAGACTTGAGCCTCAAAGAATTAGCTACTTAGCTAGGAGTGCCTGCTCTTTGTTCTAACAAGCCTGGCACCTGGGCTGAGAATCTCCTGCTACAGAAATGAGATGTCTGAGAGTTCTTTGTAGCCTGGACACTGAGGAAACAAGAGAGGTCACTCTGAAAGGGAGAAAAAGAAAAAAAAACCTCAGGTTGTGTTTGTTTTTTTCTTTCTTTCCATAGGAAGGCATTTTGCTGGCTGAGGCAATAGCAACTGCTTTTTTTAAAAAGCTAATTTTTTAAAAGCCCCCTAGCTTTTTAATTGAAAGAGCATTGCAAAGATAGCCCCATAGCCAAAGAATTCAGCCAAAGTCAGAAGTTGAAAACAGAGAGAAACTCAACAGCTGTATCTGCCCAGTGGGGCCATGCATGCCTGGCAGCATACAGCAGAAACTCCACACCCAGGGGACAGCATCTGGCAGAGGCTATGAATTGAACAAAGTTGTGGCCTGCAGAGCCACGTCTGGCAGAGTCTACACATCCATCATTCTCTACCTGTTGAGCAAAGCAGGGTTTGGCAGCAATGTGACTAGAGACCTGGCCAGCAGAGACCAGAAGGGAGCGGGACCTGTAGGAAACTGAAATGGAACAGCTCTTTCCACAGTTTCATGGTGCCTCTGAATAATAAATACACTATGATTTCTAGCAAATGGTCAATGAGTAGATAAAACATTGGCTTTGAAGACCTGGGTTCAAATCCTGTTGCTGGCACGGTATCTATGTGACTTTGTGCCCATTGCTTCTGTAACCTTTCTGGCTTTGGTTTCTCATCTGTAAAAGGAGGATGTTGGATTAGATGGACCCTGCGGGGCCTTTCAGCTTTAGATTGGTGATGCTAAGCCTGTACAAATGGCAGAGACTATAATAATTATAAAAATTTGGAGGTGCCTAGATCCCATTATTAGCACATGTGGGGCATTGTGGAAGTGTGAGCCAAGGCAGTGCTTATGCATAACAACAGCCCACAGACCACAAAACACTGGCATGTTGCACCTTGAGAAGCCAATGAAGTTTGGTGGAAGGAATGCTGAGCTTGGTTGGAGTCAGGAGATCTGAATATTAGTGTAGTGGAAAACACACTAGGAAACAAGAAAACTGGGTTCTAGTCCTGGCTTTTGCCTCAGGCTCCATCTGACATTGGGTACTTTAAGTCATTTTTCTTGCTAGGCCTCGGGTTCGTCATTTCCAAGGTCCCTTTCAGCAATACCAGAGCTCATGTCACAACCCCCCTGGAAGTGACTCCCCTGCATTGATTTCTCAGTCTGGCTCCTATATTCTACTTTTGGTATCCCCTTATGGATATCAGAGGATCTGTGGAACATCCCTGTCTCTGGTGCCACAAATTCAGTCATGCAGGAAGCCTTATCTTATTGGTCTCCAAATCTCCATACTTCCCACAATGGCTTTCCTTCCTAACAGATTTGTTTACTTCAGACCATCCTAAACACTACCACGTGATTAGTCTTCATGAAACCCAGGTCTGCCCACATTACTTCTCTACTTGAGCGTCTGCTAAACAAAGTCCACATTCCTTCACCTAACATTTAAGACCCTTCACGATTTAGATTCAACCTTTCCAGCCCTATGCCACACTGCTTTATGTTCTAGCCAGACTTGACTTTTTGCTGTCTCACAAGCACATCTCATACCTTTTGTACCTTTGCTATTTATTCCTTGTTCCCGAAATGCCCTCTTCTTCCATCTCTTTTGTCTTCAACCTCATTGACAGCCTGTTCATCCTTAAGTTCACCTTAAGTGTCATCTCCTCCATCAAGCCTTCCTACTTCCTGTGCAGGAAATTTTCATTTTTCACTCATTGTATTTTCCTGCTCCTAGTATTCATCTTATGTGCTTATTATGTTCATATTTTTAATTTGCCCATATAAAAGGGAATGTGTTTGGTCTCATTCCCTGTAGTTTTATTAACGCACACAAAAAAGAAGATTAGAGATCAGAGTTAATGAGGTAATTGCTTTACAAAGGGTGAGCACCTTTCTCTGAGTGAATTAGAAGGGGCAAAGTGAATTGGCTGGAAAATAGGCTACACTCTAGAGTCTTTAAACATCTAAGACCTGGAGAAAATTTAGCAGTTGGGGTGAGTTCAATCCAGGAGCAATTGCTTTGGGAGGAGGGGGTTTGTCTCTCCTCTCCCTCTGCCCCTAATCAGATATGCTGTTTTGAAATGGAACAACTGGCCAGTAGGACACACTACATTTAAGAGGAAGAAGAGACATACAGTTCAGACAGATATGACGCGGAGAGGCAGTCACAAGAGGCCAATAGCAGCTTCAAAGTGCAGGACGTCTGGCAGCAGAAAATAGAGCAAGCTGTGGACTCAAGAAAGAGTGTTTCCTGGCAATCAAGGGTCAAGCTACAGAAAGGAATAGAGGCTGGGGTCCAGCTGAGCAGCCAGACCAGCAGAGATGCGATACCAGGGGATATTTTGTAAGCTCTCCAAAAGAAGAGAAAAGACAAGAGCCCTGCAATATCACAATTGTGAGTTGCTTTGGCTACATTTGTTCACTACATGTGTTCCTCACTACCATTATACTCTTAAGTTTGTACTCAGTACTCCTATGCTATGTGTATTGGTGGGAGAGTGCAGCTCAGGTTAATGGGGGGGTAGTGGGAAATTTTGCAACTACTATATCATCTTAGAAAATGTTTCTACTAATTGTGTTTATTGGGTTATTGTTAATAGGAAGCACACCAGTGGGGGCTTGTGAGCTACAGGGCCTCTTCTTTGAACCTGGGAATAGCAGCCACCCTCTGTGATATCCAAACCACCACGCCAGTGTCATCTTAGGAGAGTAACCCAGAAAGTGTGACATATGCGCTATGTATATGTATATATAATTACACACACAGATGTACATGATATATACTTATTTACATATGTGTATATAATACAGAGACATGTACATGGGTATATATACATGTGTGTATGTGTGTAAAGTTGTATGTATTTATGTGGCCTTAGTTTTCTCATTCATAAAATGAAGAAGTTGGAATAGATTCTCTTTGAGATCACTTTCAGCTTTAAATTCAGGATCCTATGATTCTCTGCACATATAGTCGGTGCTACTAAATTACAAGGTCTTTGCCTTATTTATCTTTGTTTCTCCCTTAATCACTAGCACAGTGCACAGTAGGTACATGATGTATTTTTGGGAAAACAGAAAAGAAGGAAGGAGGGAGAGAAGGAAGGAAAGAAGGAGGGAGAGAAGGAA
>NW_020954585.1:17551683-17607093 GCF_900497805.2 Vombatus ursinus
GAAGGAAGGAGGGAGAGAAGGAAGGAAAGAAGGAGGGAGAGAAGGAAGGAAGAAAGGATGAAAGGAGGGAGGGAGAAAAGGAGGGAAGAGAAGGAGGGAGGGAGAAAGGAAAAGAGAAAAAAGGAGGGAGGGAAGGAAGGAAAGGAGGGAAGGAAGGAAGGGAGGAAGGAAAGAAGGGAAGGAGGGAAGGAAGGAGGGAGAGGAGGAAAGAAAGGAGGGAGGAAGGAGGAATAAAAGAAGGGAAGGAGAGAAGGAAGGAGGAACAAAGGAAGGAGTTTCTAATAATTGCATGGATATGGTCTTCACAAAAGATAGCTAGGTGGCCCAGTGGATAGAGATCTGGGCCTGGAGTCAGGAGGACCTGAGTTAAAATACAGCCTGAGACACTTACTAGCTGTGTGACCCTGGGCAAGTCATTTAACCCTGTTTACCTCAGTTTCCTCATCTGTAAAATAAGCTAGAAAAGAAAATGGCAAACCACTTAGGTATCTTTGCCAAGAAAACCCCAAATGGGGTCATGAAGAGTCAGACAAGACTGAAATGACTGAACAACAAACAAAAGTGGTTTAATAAAAGAAGCTCTGGCATAAGGTTCTTGGAATTCCCTCTCAGACACAAATGCCTTTGAAAGCTGAAAAGAAAGGAAATAGAAAGGGGAAGCAAGTTTTATTAGGTTTATTTTAAGCCTAAGCTAATTTATGCGGATGGTATAACTACAATCATGTGAATCATAGCCCCAGCTCCATTTGTTTGTGGACCATGCCTATCAGAAAACGAAAGGAGAGCAGGAAAGAATGACCCCCTCTGTTGTCCACATGTAAGGGATCATTCCTTCCTGACACCAGGTAAGGTTGACTTAGTGAAGAAGGCAATGTGATTTCATTTTATCATAGCACATGGTCTTAACTCATCTCTATATAGATTTAAGGAAGGGCTATCTAGGTACTTGATTGAAACTTGCTAACAGGCAGGCCTAACATATACAGCACACAGTTCTGTATAATGTAAAATGGATGACAGGGTCCTTTAAGTCTGTTTTTTATGAGCTGTTAAGGAAGGAAAGCAGGCAAATAAGTTTTTTTTTCCCCTTTTAAAACTGTCCAGAATTTCCCTCTTTCTTATCTAAAGAAATGAGTTCCAAATAGTTTTGCCATTTCATATTTGAGGGAAAGTCAACGATTTAAAGAGCAAGTCACTAAAGTGCCTTAAGATGCTTTCTGGTACATAAGCAAATTATAGACTAACCAATAATTTAGTGGTTGAAAATTGTTTTCACAAAAGTATGCAATCATTATGTCTTTTATAATCTTAGTGAGTATAATCCAGTATTTTTCAATCTCCAAAAGGGCAACATGGTATAGTAGACAGTGTTGGAATCAGGAAGACCTGGGATTGAAATTGTCCTGATACTTGCTAGCCACAGGATATGACCATGACCGGGTCACTTAACCACTCAAAGACTCAGCTTCCTTATTGGCAAAATGGTGACAAATGATATCTATAGTCTAGAACTCACAAAGTTCTAAGGATCAAACTATGTGTCTGTGTAAAATGATTTGTAAACTTTAAAATATGTAAATAGGAATAGAACTGGGACTGGACCTGTTACTTAATTAGTATAGGGAACTCCCAGATGAGGACACTGTTTACCAATACAGGTTGGGACCTGCTATGAAAATTTTAATCTTAGAGACTGTCTGGAACACTATTCTGTAATGTGAACCAGGGATTTCATTGCTTTAGGGAACTCTCAGTGAAGAAACTCTTTTATTAATGTAGTTCAGCATGTCCTCACCAATCTTTAGTCCTAGAGCACTGCCTGAGGCAGAGAGAGGTTGCCTGGATGCTTCAGGCATTGTTTATCTAGCCTAGGCTTTGGGTCCTAAGAGGCATATTAGGTTGCATGGCATTAACGATTTAAAGTTCATAATTGACCCTTAGTCATGGAGACCAGGAATAAATGAACGAATGGGGAAAAAAGTACTATGCACCAAAGTATAGTACTAAACACTGGTGATACAAATAGAAAAGTATTAACAGTACATATGGAAGGTTTCAGGTGTGAGTCAGATGGAAAGGTCCCATTGTCCCTAGGGTGTAGTGGCAAAACAGTTGGCAATACCTCTACTTAATGTCATTTCCACTGGTAAAATCATATCAGTTTCTGATGTTGAACCAGTTAGTCAGTCAATAAGCATTTATTAAGCACTTACTATGTGTCAGTCACCATGCTAAGCACTGGGGATACAAAGAAAGGCAAAAGATGGACCCTGCTTTCAATGTGCTCACATTTTAAAGGGAGAGAAAACATGAAAACAACCATGTACAAGTAAGATATATACAAGATAAACTGAAGATAATCGGTGGAAGGAAGGCACTAGCATTAAGGTGGATGGGGAAAGGCTTCTCATAGAAGATGGGGTTTTAGCTGGGACCTGAGGGAATCAAGGGAAGGTAAGAGGAGGAGATGAGGGGGAAGAGAATTCCAGGCAAGGAAATGAATGTAATGGGGAAAGCCTGAATTTATTAGGCCCTGCATTGTGGGGAATCTTAAAAAAATTGGAACTTAGAAAGGAGAGTAGGTCATTGCATTTAATGAACTTTTTATTCCCAAGAAGGTTATTATTTCTATTGACCTGGATATATCCCTGTGTGGGGGGAACTGGGGAGATGCATTGGCATATTCTTATTTAATGTTTATTTCTATATTTAGCAAAAGGTTGGTTTTTGTTTAATTTGCCTTATTGATTTGATATTTATAGATCCAAAACTTACATTTTGGGCCAGTCTACATAGCATCGGTGTGTGTCACAGGGAGAACTTGGACCCAGGTCTTTCTGACTCTAAGACCTGTTCTTTCACCACTATATACATTATTGTTATTGTTGTTGTTGTTTTGTTCTCTTTTTTTGATGGAGTGTGTATAGAAGCAGTCCCGGGACTAGTAGTTACCCTGCTATTATTATTTTATACTGAATGTAACCTTTGTCCCAAAGTCTCCTTATTGGTGGAAATGAATGCCCTGCCCATGTAAGAGGATGGGCAAGGTTGGCCAGAGGCAAAAGAACTCCAGCTTTTGCCAGTCCCCTTTCCCAGACTCTCCAATAGGGAATCCTCCTTTAGGACTCTTTAGGGCCAGTCCTCCTTTGGGACTGGTCTAGTGTCAAGCCTTCTTCAACCTTTGAGTCGCTTTGAGAGAGAAGATGGAAGAGGCCAGCCCCACTTCAGATTTTACTGAAGGAAAAGACTCTGGCAAGACATGAGAGGAGCTGGCAGTCTCCATCATGCCCCTATTCTTGGCTTACTGCATTAAAGACTATGGGAAGTTTCCCCTTAGGGGAGATCTCGGACATTCTCTCTCAGTTGAGATGAGTTAACTCATTCCCATTAGGAGAACTCCTTCATTCTGTGATATAGTTTCCTATTTATACCTTCTCTGATTTCTGTTTTACTATGATTTGGGTAAATGGGCTTCTTTACTATTCTCTACGTGTGTTCATTGTGGAACTGGTATGAGGTAGGAAAGGGATCAAACCTTGGATATGGAGCTTAGGGTCTCCCTTTCTCCCAGAAATGACAAAACAATCAAAAGTTAGCTTGAATCAAATCATATCACCTAGCAGTGTAGCACCTATACTTCTAGTCTGGCATACTCTCTCTCCAAGCAGAGCGGCCTCTGGTCCCAACCTCCTGCTTCCCTTCCTGACAGAAATGAAAGTCTCCTTTGGAAGTGAGGGTGGGGGGATGGGAAAATGGTAAGGGGAAGAGACTAGAGATATCTATTGTTTCACTTTGAGCCACATAATGACAAGTCTGGTCACACTTGGGACCCCTCTCTATACACACTCCCCAATTTCCCTATGCTAATATCCTACAGATGGATAAATTATTTATTGTAGTTGAATAAAAATATTAGGACATACACTCATCCTCTATAGGCTCACTGAAAGTATCTTTCCTACATTTCTAGTAGCAGATGAACAAGAGGAATGATATGCATCTATTACCACATGATTTTGATCTCCCTGCATGATCTCCATATTTTGGAAGCTTTTAAAAATTTCATGTAGATTAGACATTATGAGTATTTGGGATGGTGACATATATTTAAAAAATTGTTTTTAAGCTCTTATGGGTCAATGTTAAGTCTGAGCAAATGTGGGTAACAGTTCAGTCTGTGACAATGGTTTAGGTTCAGTAAAATCTATCTATTGAGATCACCAGCATGTTTTGAGTTCTGTATTTTTAGCACAAGGATTTGTCATCTATCAGTTCATGAAAGATAATTCTAGCCAGGCCACATTTTACGAAGTATTTCACTGGCACTAAGTTTTACACTCTGCAGTCATGTATAGCATAGTTTGTACCATTTTCACGTGTGATGGACATTGATCATTAAATTCAAGCTCCTTCTATAACTTCTGCCACCAAAAACCCCTCCATTTCCATGAATAAATCTACAATTCAGCATTTCTTCAATTCTTTCTTGTCAACACATTATTGACTGAATTTATGTGCATGTTGTTTACGGAAGACTTTTTATTTCCATGCTCAGATCTTAGCCTAAAGGCTCCATCCAGAGATAAGCTACTTTTAATTATATTCAACAAAGATATTGGCACGTAACTGTTACCACCTTTATTATTACTCAGTGATGTTTGCTTATTCTAAAAGTGTTTATATAGGATTTTAAAAATTCTGTTTATCACGTGCTCTAAGAACATCTATCAATACTCTTCCTCCTTTTCGACAAGGAAGTGTTCAATATTTCCATAGCTATCTAAGGTGATGGGCCCTATGTTTGGTTAATGCCCTTTTTGGGGAGAAAGCTTAGAAAATCTGTAATGGTCCATTTGTGGCATTGTGTTGGTATTAATTGTTTTAAATATGTTCTTCTCATTCAACTTTGATTTCAGGCTGCCAATAAGCCTCTTAACATATTTAGTTATACCTTTCCCTTTGATATCTTTAGGCTCTATGTGCCTTGCCTGACAGAGACCAAGGTATTGGTTTGCATCACCTTCATCCATTAGTTCAATGTGACCTTTCAATTCAAGCTTAATATCTCAAGGCTCTATTTTTCCTTGGTTTGCATTAAGACAATTATGCTTCATGAGTTCAAATGATATTCTGAGCTCACTATAGAGAGATTTTATCAGATTAAGGAACTGTTTAATGATCTTTTTTCTGTGGTTGTCATATAGTCTGATGTCACACTTTGACCTAAAGTGATTCATGGTATGTTTTGATTCTATTCCCTCTTTGATTTAGCAGCCATACTAAGTTCTATCTGGGAAAGATGGTACTGTATTTAAAGCTAAATAGAACCAAAAGTAGGCTAAACTCTCTCATTGAAAAATGCCTCATTTTATGACAATGGTTTTTGACATTAGTTTTCTGGTGGCATATTTTAAATTAGAGAGTAATTTTCCATGTGAACATCTAGTTTCTTACTATACTTGGGTCTATTTCATATACTTGTAGTACATGAAAAATCCGTGAGTGTGGAACTGAGTCAAAGGATTTGTAAGAGTCAACAAAGGCAGTATAAGTGTTATGGAACTTTCAGGAAGCTTGCTCAATAATTAGAAAACTAATTACAAGCTGATATTGGTACTCCTAGGATCTTGAATCCCTCAAGCAATATATTATTTTCTTGTATTTGTATATTACTTTTAGTGATGCAAGCTGTGAAAACTTTGTACAAAGTACCATAGCTTATAATTGGCCTATATTTGGAGGAATCTTTGGGGTTCATTTTCTCAACAGATGTGTGATTCCTTTTATTAAGAAATGTTGACTCAGATTTGCATCTAAGAGAATATTGATAAAGTGCTTTGCTAATTATTTATACACCCCTACACAGCATTTGAGACATTAATTGTGGATCTTATGCAGCCTAGCTGCTTTCCAGTTTTGTGGAGAAGATAAGGTCTTAGTTATCTGCTGTGATGAATCAATAAGCATTTACTGAATACCTATTCTACATAAGTCATTGTTTTAGGCACTAGGGGGAAAAATACAAAGAATGAAAGAAACCTTTTTCTAAAGGAGTTTATATTAAGTGAGGCAAATGGTAAATATAAAAATAATAAATACAAGGTAGTCAGAAAGATCAGGAGTTGCTTCATGTAGGATGTTTTTTATTCCATGTAGTTTGAAGATTACAAGTCTTTGGTATGGTGACATTTATTAAAAATGATTTTCTTAATGTGTGTGTGTGTGTGCTGTAGAAGGTAGTGCTTAAGCAGGGCAGCTAGGTGGCACAGTGAATAGAACACCAGGCCCAGAGTCAGAAAGATCTGAGTTCAAATCTGGCTTCAGACACTTATTAGCTATGTGACTCTGGGCAACTCACTTAACCCTGTTTGCCTCAGTTTCCTCATCTATAAAATGAGCTTGAGAGGGAAATGGCACACTGCTCCAGAATCTTTGCCAAGAAAACCCCAAATGGTATCATGAAGAGTAGGACATGATTGAACAACAAATGCTTGAACTATATCTTGGAGGAAGATATGTAGAGGTGAGGAGGGAGTGCATTCTAGGAATGAGAGTTAGTGTACAGTCATAGAGATAGAATGCTGTGTTTGAGGAACAGAGAGACAGCCAATTTGACTTTCTTATATAAAGCATGTGGAAGAGGAGTACTGTACAACAAAGCTGGAAATACAGGTTGGGGCCAGAATATGAAGGGCTTTCAAATCTCAGCAGGAGTTCATATATTATCCTAGGGGCAATTGTGACTCATTGGAGTTTGTTCAGTAGGTGAATAACATGGTCAGGTCAACACTTAAGAAAAATCACTTTGGCAGTTGTATGGAGACCAGAGATCAGAGCCAGGGAAATTAGGAGGGTATTGTAGTAGTCTAGGCAAGAGAGGATGAGAGCCTGTACTAAAGCAGTAGCTTTGTAAATAGGGAGGTGGGGATGGAATGGAAAGATGTGGAAGTAGGTTTGCCAACTGACTGAATATGTGGTATGAAGGAGGATGAGGAATCAAGGATAATACTGAAGTTATGACCCTAAGAGACTGGAAGGATAATAGTGCCTTTAACAGAGATAAAGACATTGGGTAGAGGGTAGGTTTTGGGGTAAATAATGAGTTCTGTTTTGAATATTTTGAGTTTGAGGTGTCTCTGGGACATCCAGTTTGAAATGTCTAATAGGTTGTTGTTGATGGGACTCAAGGGAGTGATTGGGATTGGAAATATAGATCTGTGAGTCACCTGCATAGGGATGAGAATTAAGCCCATGAGAGCTAAAGTGGTCAGAGAGAGACTGTAGCAAGAGAAGAGTTAAGAGGACAGAACCTTTGGAAACACACATAGTAAGGAAAGGGCCATGAAATATTGATAAATGAGCAAAGGAAATTGAGAAGTATTCAGAAGGGGAGTGAGTCAATAGTGTCAAATGAAGCAGAGAGATCAAAAAGGAACAAAAATGAGGAAAGACATAAGATCTGGTGATTAAGAGATCACTGGTAACTTGGGAGAGAGCAATTTCAGTTGAGCAATGGTATTGGAAGGTAGCCTGAAAAGGATTGAGGTGCAAGCAAGAGAAGAGGAAGTAGAAACAATGAGTATTGGCACCTTCTCCAGAGGGTTTAGCTGAGGAATGGAAGACAGATATAAGATAATAGCTTAAAGGAATAGCAGGCTCTAGTGAACAGGGTTTTTGTTGTTGTTGTTTGTTCATTTTGCTTTTAAGAATTGGGGAGACTTGGGCGTGTTTGATGGCAGTAGAGAAGGAGTTAGTAGAAAAGAAAAAAATTTAAGATTGGTTGAGAGAGGTGATTGAGAGGCTTATCCACTGGAGGGTAGTAACTATAGTTTATTACATTTATAATGTACAAGATTTGATCCAACTTGCATTTTTATTGTCCTAGAATTCTTGTGGCCATATAGATGACCAGAAATTTTCTATAACATCCTTCTTTGGGGTTCTCTTTTGCCTCTGGTTGTTTTATTTCACAAATATTTGTCATCAAGTTTTTTATGTCAATTTTTTTTTGTGCTGCTTTAACTTCTCTCATTGTTTTAAATTTTTGACTTTCATTCAATTTCTTATTAGGGGAATCTTGAGTTTGTGATGTTCTTTTATATTCTAGATTCATTTCCACATTTCTTTTTAGTTGCTATTAATTGGACAAGTTGAATTTTCTACTCTATATTCCAACTATATTGATGTAATCTCCATCAGTGCCTTTTCACAGATTTTTAGATTATTTCTCAAGTTGATTGCATTATAGCAATGTTTGACACCTGTCCAAGAGAATTCCTTGATAGCTCCACCTTTCTATGGTCTCACCATAGGAAAGTGATAGCTGTCATATATACTGCTGTGTGCAGGTCCTAACATGTTTTTAGACATTTTGTCAAAGACTGTGAGAGAATACATTTCTAGCAAAAACCAGATTTCTCAAAGTGCTCTGTTTTGGCATTTGTCAGCTATTTGGATTTATGCAATTAAACTCAAAAGGGGTTTTTTGGAATTCCAATCGATGTATGCCCATCTCCTTTTCAAAATTATTTGAGATATGGGTGTTGATTTTGTGATTCATTTTATTATTTGGCATAATTTCTACAATTTTCATTAAGTGAAGATTTTTCAAT
The DNA here is from genome assembly GCF_900497805.2 of Vombatus ursinus. NCBI lineage: Eukaryota > Metazoa > Chordata > Mammalia > Diprotodontia > Vombatidae > Vombatus > Vombatus ursinus. Next base: position 17,560,296 of record NW_020954585.1, read on the forward strand.
GAGCTCAGAGTCTTCAACACATCCCTTTTTGGAGGTTTAGTAGCTCCTGGATCTAATCTCTTATTATTCTCTAAACTAAACTTAGGGGAAAAGTCATTTTTTATGATGTCCCTTCATTAGTCAGTAATACATTATTGCATGACTTGGGCTGATAAAAGCAGTGTGATATTCACCTCTATAAATGATGAGATCTGTTTCTAATCTTGTTATGACAATGTTAATATATAATGAAGATGTTCATGGCTTCAGTTTATTTCATGCATGCCAATTGTTTCTCCACTTTGGTGGTTAGTGCCAATTTCACCAAAACATTTCCAGCAAAGTGAACTGGGGTGGATTAATTAGTATTTCTGTTTTGTTCCAGTTTATCTTGTCTTGTTGTAGTAGCAAAATACAGAGAAGCAACACCTGCTATGCTGTCCACTGTGTCAAACTGATAATCAAAACAGTTTTGAGTAGGGCCGGTCTGTGGCCCTTTGCTACCTTAGATTTTATATTTATATAATAGCCAGAGTGTTAATATAATCAGAGGCCTCATGAGAGTCCAACTGGCTAATATTTCAGGGTTCTTGCCAGGCCTTCATGATACTGTAGGGATCTCAGGACACACAGAGTTCCCACTATACACTACAATAGCCAACATCCCTTCACTTTGCCATTGGCCCCCACATAAGACATAGAAAATGAGTTGGACTTTGAAGAGATTATTATTGTTATTATTCTCATTCTCATCTTACATTTGATCGAGTTTCAGTCCTGAGGAATGTCATTTATACTCTGTTTGCCTTCATTTCCTCAACTGTAAAATGGGGATAATAATAGCATCTACTTCACAAGCCTGTTGTGAGGATCAAGTGAGATAGTATTTGTAAAGCATAGTGGGTTCTATGTAAATACTTATTCCCTTCTCCTCTTTCTTTAAGAATCTCTTGCAAATATCCCTGGCTATCAATTGAGCAAACATTTACTCAGTACCTACTGTGTGTACAAGGCACTTTGTTGGACACTGAGAATAAAAAGACAAAACCTTCCAAATATTTTAATACCTTAAGCTATTATAAGCTAACAACTAATTGAGTTTTTGATTGGTACATAAGACAGAGTAGACACTGAAGGAATTGAAAACTAGATAGGTATCTAAAATGAAGATAATTATCTGAAAAAGGAGGTGGGAGGGTGACAAAAGCAAAAATTACCTAAGGCATAATTTTGCAGAGAGAAGGACATAATCTGAATGACCCTGGTATTGCCACAAGAGTGAAGTTTGAGTATTTTTGCCACTGTTCTAAGTGTGGTATTTATGTGCCAACATTACCACATAGGGAAGAAGTTTTATATTTTGGAAGATTATTTAAGCGCTTGACAAGAAAAGACATATATTTATAACAATCTCTCTTCTTGGCTGTTTTTTCTTTCTTCGGGAAGAAAAATCTAGACCAGGAGCAACTTTGAAATCATATCCAACTTTGCACTTTGGTTTCAATACGGTAACATACTAATTAATTGCTGCAAGAAGGGTGGGACTGAAGAGATTAGATGGAGTCTAGCCAATATCCAAGCACCTGAATTTAGTTTTTCAATTATATGTTTGTGTATGTTTATTATACTTTAAAAGTGCTTAAGGGTCTATTGGTTCCATAGAAAAGTACTCCAGTGTTAGGGTTTACTGAAATATTTGCAAAATATCAGAATGAGTATAGATAATTTTGGAGACTGAAAGTGTTTTCAGACTTTGCTCACACCTAAGGTATTCCTGCCCAGAAAAGAGTCACTATTAGTACCCAACTCAGCCTCTTTTGCAAATTCCTTATTACTCCAAGCACACAAAATGTCAACCTGCAGCAGGGTTGAGTTAATGCTGCAAGGGGCCACTGGAGGGCAGAGGAGAACCAGAGACAGGTGCAGGGAAGCTCATTGTTGGACAAAGAACCAACAAACTGTCACAATGGAGGATGTCTGGATTGGTTTGCCTGAGCCAGGAAAATAATTCGTGTCGGTATTGAGTTTCTAAAAGACAAAGAACATCTCAGGGACATAATCCAGAAGGAAGAGGCAAGTCAGGAACTTTGGAAAGCACCAAAATCATAAGACAATGGCAGGAAACACAGATAAGATGCTGATCAAAGCCAGAAACAGGCAAGCAATCAGGAGAATAAAAACCTATTGAATTCAGCAAGTATTTATGAAATTCCTGCTTTGATCCAGGTACAATTCAATTCAACAAATATTTATTAAACAACTGTAATTCACCATGCTAGGTTCTTGTGATACAACGATATAAACTGAAAAGTGACTGCCCTCAAGGAGGTACCATAATCAAGGACCAATAGATTAGAATCAGATTAGCCAATATGGCAAAGTAAGATGATATTAAAAGAATCCAGGTGAGTTATTGTTTTCCTGGTTCTGCTTACTTCTCTTTGTATCAGTTCATATAAGTCTTCCAGTGCTTCTCTGTATTCTTCATATTCATCATTTCTTACAACACAGTAGTATTCCATTACATTTATTTACCAAAATTTATTTTACTTTCCTCAATTGATGGGCACATCTACTTTGTTCCCAGTTCTCCTTTACTAGAAAGAATGCAGCTACTCTCCCACAAATACACAGCATCTGTGTGAAGAGTTGAAGCCCATTGGGAATACATGGGGCCAAGGCAACTTATATCTCTAGACTTATAGGGCTCTTCTAATGTCTTTTTCTGGTATCTTCATGGTCACAGTATTCCTCTTGGCTTAATGACTCTGCTGATCTCCCTGGGCCTGCTTCTGGTCCCAGTGCTTCACTGTGGTCTCCATCATTTCCGGTTTGAGGCTGAGCTAAAATCCTGACCTAGAGTAGTACTGTGTGCTTTTGTAAAGAACCAGGTTCTAACCTTTTACATCTCAAGAAAGTTCCCAAATCCAGACACTGGATTCTCAACTCTTTTTACTAATTGACTCTGCAGCTGGTCTCAACTCCACAACTCTATGTTCTCTATTGGATACTACCATGTGTGTCTGCTGAAAGATACCATTGCTGATGGGTGGGGAAAGAACAGAGAACATATCTCCCTACCCATCTGCTACAATCTTCAAGAGGTATAAGAGAAAAGGTGAAGAACAAGTAGCAATTTTTCCTTCCAAGTTTACTTTTTTTTAAACTAACTTCTCATCTCAATTGCTGACAAAATCAGTTCCTCTGCTTTCAAGCACTCAGTGCATTCACCCCTCTCAGTAAGTGAGAGGAGAAAAAGGTACTGGGATTGGTACATTGTTTTTGCTAATCCCCAAAACTTTGAAAGGGGCATACTTTTACAATCCATAAATGTGACCCTGAAAAATCTAAATTATACATACTTTTCCTCTTCAGTCTCTGTTACTTGCTTCTCATAGCCTATAATTACATCAAATGGATTGAGGAAACTAAATTTATGTTTATTTCTGTCCTTTGACCATTTTGACCAACCACTGGGGAATGGCTCTTGGTCTTACATATTTGTTATAGTTCCCTATATATCTTGGATATTGGATCCTTATCTCTTCCCTAATCAACAGCTTTTATTCTTCTCCTGGGGCAGCTAGATGGTGCAGTGGATATAGTGTTGGGTCTGGAGTCAGGGAGACTCATCTTCCTGAGTTCAAATATGGCTTAAGACACTTGCTAACCGTGTGACTGTGGGCAAATCACTTAACCCTGTTTACATCATTTCCTCATCTGTAAAATGAGCTGGAGAAGGAAATGGCAAACCACTCTAGTATTTTTACCAAGGAAACCCCAAATGGGATCACGAAGAGTTGGGCATGACTGAACTGAGTTCTTCTACTAGTTGCATTGATTTTGCTCCTGCAAACACTTTTCAATTTAATATAATTGAAATTATTGATTTGATATTTTGTGATCATCTCTATCCCTTGTTTGATCAATGCTTCCTCTAGTCATAGCTGAACTGACCCTTGCCTCTTTTTGAATTGATGGCAGCCTGGAATCTCTGGTGGACTAGCCCAGGGCTTTTTCCTTGGTCCTATCCATGAAGACATGGATGGCAGGCTTATCAAATTTTTCAATGACTTAAAGCTGGGAGATATAAATATTAAGTTGAATAATAAAATCCAATTTCAAAGATATCTAGACAGGCTAGAGCAAACTTGTATCTAATAACATTAAATTTAATGTTGATAAATATGAGGTACTATATTTAGGTTTCCAAAATCAGCTGTATAAATTACAAGATGGGACAGAGAGGGGAAAAGGCAAAAGGGAGAGTAGATAAGATTTCATATAAGAATAATCTGATGATTTCAGTGGAGAGAGACCAAGTCAACAGTGTTACATGGCAACCAAAAAGACTGGTGTGATTTTGTGTTTATTTTTTATGTTTGTCTTTTTGGTTCCAGATCTGTGATTTCTTATGCAGAGAACTCCCAGTGAGGATCTTCCAATGCAGATCATTAACTGTTTGGCACTAGGATGTGTATCTTGCCCAGGGTCACATAGCCCTCAGCCATTATGTGTCAGAAGCAAGTTTTCCAAGGACAAGATGAAGACTCCGAAGACCAGCTCTGTAGCTACTATATCACATTGCATTTCAGTGTAATCTTAGGTGCCATTAATATAAATATAGTTTTTAGCAGGAAGAACCTAAATAATTTTATTGTAATGTATTGAAAAGAACAAATTTTGGGTTCAGTTCTATATGCCACATTTTAGAAGGTCACTAATAAGTTTCAGTGTATCTAGAGAAATGAATCACATATATTGGGAGGACTGAAAATCATGACATACAAAGTTCAGTTGAAGGATCTAAGCACATTTAGCCCAGCAAAGAATTTGGAGAGAGGTAATGATAGTAATCTTCTAATATTTGGAATTAGATTTGCTTTGCTTGGGTCTGGGGAGAAGGACTATAACAAATGGGAGGAAGTTGTGAAGAAGCTACCTTAAGCTTAAGATAGAGAAAAAAACTTCCTAAAAGTTATGGCTATTTAAAAGTAGAATGAGCTGCCTTGGGGAACAGAACACCTAGCAATCACTGCAGATAACATGGTGATTGGATGGCCGTTAGACACAACAGAGGGAATTCCTATTCAGGTACAAGTTGAACTCAACAACCTCTGAGATTCTTGCCAACTCCCAGGTTCTACAATCAAGATGTGAATCCTGTTAAGCGTGGTTGACCAGGATTTAAAATTTCTTTGGAGGAGAGAGATGTTAAGGCCCACATATGGCTGTAGTTCCACTATAATTCCTCGATATAGAAAAAATTACAATAATTTTTATATTAGTTTCCATTTTTCTTCTACTTGTAGTCCTTCCATTTTTATCCTTAAAAGCCTTTGGATGACTTTTCTTTGTTTCTCACCAAGTTTTCTTTAAATTGGTTTTTACCATCTACTTCTCTCTGCTTTATGAGATAACACCGCTTATAATCATCCATCATCCATATTTTGAATCATTTTATAAATGACTTCATATTCTAAGAATGTTTTCTCTCCATTTGGCAAGTAATCCAGATGTTTACTGACTATGATACTGTCTGGCTCTTAATGTCTTTTGTGGGAATTAATTTACATTGGTTAAATATTTTTATAAAATTATCATAGTTGGTGTTAATGTCATTTCTATTGTCCATTTCCCATTGTTTAAATAGTTGAGTGATCATTTGTATGTCATGTCTTTTTGTTATTATTTGTCCTTCTTGATTTTTTAAAAAAATTAATTCTGATCTTAGTTGAGTTCATGATCTGACTATGTGCACAGGCAATTGATTCAGGAATAATTACTACATCAATAACTTGCATTTTTCTGTCCAAATAAAATCTATTTAATTCTTCATAATATTATTTGGTGCTTTCCACATCCAGCCAATTCTTTTCCCAAAGAAAGTTTTCATGATAGAAATTGCTTCTATATAATATCCAAATATTTGTCCTCTCTTGTGCCTTCATCTTAAATGATGTTTTCCAATATTGTTGTCATCATCAACTTTTTCCAATTTTATATCAAAGTCAGCAAGAATATGACTGTATGTTGATTTAATTTGGAGGGTCTTATCAAGTTCTTTCTAGAATTTCTCTACCACTTCATCTTCAACAATGAATGTCAGTATATAAGTTGAAAGTATTTTCATGATATTCTTTTTGCAAACGTTTATTATTAGCATTGCACTTAAGTAATGACCAAATATCACATTAAATGATGTTTTTGTTGCCTTGGGCATATAATAAAACCCACTCAGTCAACTCCTCTGTTTGCCTCTCCAAGGAACACCTATGAGTTGTCCTTCCATTTAGCAGCAACATCTTTCTTTCCTCTGGTTTCATTTACTGCACGAATATCAAAATTGACATGATATGTGATGTATTACATAGGCAATGTTTATAAATTAGCTCTGTGACATGCAAATGTAGAGAGAGCATTACCCTGCCCTGGGACGATTTCCCCCCTAAACACATTCTTTTTGGGGGAAGGAGGGAAGATGGGGATTTGGAAAGAAAGAAGTCAATATTAATTTGATGAATTTTTCAAATGCCCAAACCACATGAAATAATATACTCCTGGTCTACTTAATATGAATTCCTCTTTGTTATAGTCCTTTCCAGACAAGGTCAACCCAAAGAGCTTACACGTACTTAGTTGGGTATGTGTGTGGGTGGGGGGTAAAAGGGGCAACAGATGGTACCACTAGCAAGAGTTGTGAGCATTTACTGCAGACAATGTAAACACAAAGTTGTGCTTGTATTTATTTAAAGTTATTGGCATAGGGCTCATTCCATGTAGATACAGATTTTCTTGTTTAGAGTAGTGCCTAGATGATGGACACAGCTTTGTATAATATAAATCCAACTATGTAAGAGGCAAACACAAACACACACACAGCCCTTAGCATAAACAACTTCCCTCAAGCCAACCAAATCCTTCTAGGATTCAAGCTGGTATTCATTTATTATGCAGCTCACAGCTGACTTATTTTAACATTAAACACCTGCAAAAACAAAGGAATAAGAATTAACATCCACATGCATTATAATGATACCCTTTTACTTCTTCAGTTTGATAAAGAAAGTTCCTAAGCATTGTACTTTTAAAGTATCTTCTTCTCTGAAGATTTTGCCAATGTGTGATTCTGGAATGCCAATGTGATTGACTCTATGTTGTTGTTCCATTGGACAGGAGACAAAGTTGGTGGATAGAGAAGTTCAAGAAACAACATAAAGGCACGATATTCATTATCTCATCCAAATGGTTGAGCCCCATCAAAGAGCTTGGGCTCTAGAGGTTAAAAAAAACAAACAAGCATATTATTCATGCACAATTACTCACAAGGCGCCTTGATGATACTCCTTCCAATAGTACAGATTGCAAACCAGGGGTATGGTGGTAAATGTTTAATAATCAGCTCCCCCCCCACCAAAATGTACAAACGATACCTTCTAAAGTTTAATCTAAGTCTAGACCATCTACAAAATAATAAACAAAGTACTGATTTATAGCATTTGCCAGTTTCTAAGGTGTAAATGCTCACACCAAGAATTAAATTATTGACTCTCACAAACTGGTTTGAGTTGGTTCAAGCACACTCCTGATTGCAACCCCTTCACACCTTCTCATCCTGTGAGTCTTAGGGATGTTCTTCTGTAAATGCTCCACAAGGAAAAGATCCAACGTGCTGAGGGCCTGCTGCAAAGTCTCTTCACGTCAGGTTGGGGATCAGTAGAGATCCAATGATCATCCATTTGTTATCACTTGCTGTAGCCCCATGGTCTGCCTCTTTCACTAGTCATTCACCTCTTTGAAAATACTCTTTACACTGCTCTTTGCTGGTGTTATGAGCTCAGACAGGCCGTGTGGAATAATGGTTAGGGAGTGGGAGCTAGAGTCAGGGAAACCTGGGTTCAATTTCTGCTTCTGGCACATGCTGGTTGGGTGATTCTGTGCAAGCTGCTTTACCTCCCAGTGCCCCCTGGCAATTCTATGCTATAAATTGTAGAGCAGATGCTGATCTGCATTGGTAGAGAGGGTTTTCTCATGAGGAGGTCCCTATTTCGAACAACCAAAAAGCATTTATTAAGTACCTACTATGTGCCAAGTGTTGTGCTAGGTCCTGGGGATAGAAATACAAATCTTTATTCTCAGGGAGCCTACATTCCAACAGAGAAGCCAATAAGTACATATGCAAACATACACAGCATAAATATGATGAGAATAAATACGAGGTCGTGTGGGAGAGAGAGACACTAGCAATTGGACGATTGAGAAAGACTTCATGTAGAAGTCTTATCTGCTTAGGTTTGTTTTTGTTGTTCAGTTATGGCTGCCACTTCGTGACCCCATTTTGGGTTTTCTTGGCAAAGATACTGGAGTGATTTGCCATTTCCTTCTCCAGCTCATTTTCCAAACAAGGAAACTGAGGCAAACAGGGAGAAGGGTCACACAGCTTAAGCTGCATCTTAGAGGAAGAGAAGAGGGAGATAGAGCTGGTTGGGCCCAGACACAGGAGTGGGGAACCTGTAGCCTCGAGGCCACATGTGGTCCTCTAGTCCCTCAAGTGTGGCCCTTTGACTGAATCCAAACTTCACAGAACAAATCCCAAAGTGTGACCCTTTGACTGAATCCAAACTTCACAGAACAAATCTTTTTATTTGTTCTGCGAAGTTTAAGTTTAGTTAAATGGCCATACTTGAGGACCTAGAGAGCCACATGTGGCCTTGAGGCTACAGGTTCCCCACCCCTGGCCTAGAGATTGAGGCCAGAGCACACGTTCCAATACAATATATAAGGTGATAATACTATGAGAAAAGAGATTGGAATCCAATTACGAAGGGCATTGAATGCCAGGTTGAATTCAGACTGGGAACAGGGAAATTTTGTTGAACGTGATCAGAACCGGACATTGTGACTGTTGATTCGGAAGGTGTGTGTAAAATGGATTAGAGGTGAGGAGACCAATTAATATGTTATTGTAATAGCCTCAGGGAGAGCTAACAAAGACCTGTACTAAGGGTAGGTGTATCTAGTCATTTTGTATGTTTACTAGTGTGGTGGAAATAGCAATAATAAAGAAAAGATGAAGAGGAGAGATATTCTGTAGATAAAAGCAACAGACTTTGGCATCTGGTAATATATGTTGGAATAAGAAGAAGGAAGAGTAACAAAATGATGAGCAGAATGGTGGTACCATTCACACAAAGGTGTTCTTCTGTAGTTTTTCATAGTGTTTGGGATAGAGTTTGGGTCAGCAGTTTCACTAACATGAGGAACTCACTGATGAGGAAATGCCTTCTAGTAATGGATGTCAGCACCTTCTCTGCCAATGTAAAGTCTTTGAGGATGGCTAAGAGCTTTGAGAGGCTGTCTGATGCTCACAGTCACAGAGCTAACGTGAATCAGAGGCAAGACTTAAACCCAGGTCTTAAGGGCTCTGAGGCTGTTTCCTTGCATACTATGCCTCACTGCTTCTCTTCTTCCTAATAATTCCCTTTAAAAACACCTAAGTAGTTGGCATATGATTATTAGGGTGCAGAGACAAGTTTGGAGGACCTAAGGAAATCCTTATAATCCTGACTTTGCCAGGGTCCTGAGACTGGGGAATATGAAAAAGTCAGGGAAAATGGTAGAAGTGAAAAGCCATGTAACATAGAGGAAGGCAGAGGAAAGAGAGCTGTCAATAAGTTTCCTCTTCTTGTTTCCAAAGGCACTATAATATCAATAAACAATATATAAAAGAATGAGAGATAATGTTGCATAGTGAATGAGATTTGGCCTCAGAGCCAGGAAGACCTGGATTCGAGTCCTGCTTATGACACATACTGGACATGTCAACCTAAGAAAGCCAACATCAACCTTTCAGAGACCTAGGCAACACTTCAAGATTGCAGATTGCCAAGAAGGTTCTGATTCGTGCATGATAGAGGAAGTTCTTTGCTGGGAGGTTCCTAAGTAGAGGCAGCTGGGTGGCTCGGTTGATAGCATGCCAGGCTAGGAGTCAGGAAGCCTCATCTTTCTGAGTTCATATCTGGCCTCAGACACTTACTAGCTGTGTGACCCTTCTCCCTGTTTGCCTCAGTTTCCTTATTTGGAAAATGAGCTGGAGAAGGAAATGGCAAATCACTCCAGTATCTTTGCCAAGAAAACCCAAAATGGGGTCACGAAGTGGCAGACATAACTGAACAACAAAAACAACCCTAAGCAGATGAAATCACAGGTCTGGTTGGGAAAAAAAAATCCTTGAATAAGAGACGACAGGGGTTATGTTTCAATCTACAGACAGTAATTTTTAACCTGGAATCTATCAAGTTGTTTCTTTAAAAAAATTATATTTTGATAACTGTATTCCAATATAATTGTTTTCCCTTACAACCCAATGTATTTTATTTTATGTATTTAAAAACATTATTTAGAGAAGAGGTCACAAGACTGCCAAAGGAGTACAAGACATAAAAAAAGATTAAGAACCCATGGCTATACAAAGGCAGAAATGAGGTAGTAATCAAGTAATCAATGGTTACCTACTGCGCACTCAATACTGAGCATAGGGTATGGTCCCAATTTCAAGAATTGGGAAGATAAGATTAGTATCTGTTAATAGTAATGAACAAAATATTACATTACTTCAATGGGTCTAGATCTCAGCAATGTTGGAACAGTCTTCAACTGGGCAAATCATAACCCACTGATGTCTATTTCATCTTGCACCACCTTTTTCCATGCCCTTTTGTGTTTGTTTCACAAGGAGTCCACCTAATGGGTGGAAGACCTTTCTCTTGGCCTCTTGACATTATATTGGTACTGCTGAAACACGTGGGCTATCCATGGTTATCCCTTGCTCAAGATACATGACTAGCCATCTTCTTGTCCAGTCCTATTATCTCTTTTATGTGTTGTGTGCCAATTTTTTGCATACAATTCATAATTGGTAGCATGCTGCAGCCTATTATACTCATCATGTGTCTCTCTATTGTTTTTCAGTTAACCCGCACCTTCCATTTTTGGGACACCTTGGTGGTTCATGTTTTACAAACCTGAAGGAAAGAATATTGGTTTTAAAAAAAAAAAAGATGCTGCAATCTTTAAACGAGCAACAGTCCATTTGAACATCCTTCTTGCTGTTTTCCCATCTTCTGCTTTTGTGCCTTTTCAAAGGCTTTCCCCTATTACTGTGAGATGAGAGTGGGCTACATGCACATACCCCATCTGCTTGGTTAGCTGAAATCACCTCTTTCCTTAGAGTATATTAAGTAGTTTGCTTCTGGGATCAATATCATGGTGTAGAAGGGAAGTGCCTTGGAGATACTATAGTACATAGGTAGACATCCTGTAACTGGTTCCAGTTGAGCATGCGTGTGGTGGAAGAGAGACTTTTTAACTGTTTTGGAGGCATTGTGAAAAGGATTCAGACATGGCTTCTTTCTTTCATTTGCGTCTGGGGGAGCTCAGTGATTCTTTTGCTCGTGGCAGAGATTAAGTTTATAATTTAGCTAAGTTTCTACATTGCGTTGGTCTCATCAAGTTTACGTCCAGATGCTGCATGACTGCCAGGTGAGTCCTTTGCTGGGTTTCGGTCCTACACATTGCTCCTTGCTCCTCAGCATCTCAATGCTTCACTAGCTGCAAAACTCAGCCTGGATTCTGAGTCCTGGATTCCTATGGCTCCCTCTTCTAACCACTGAAACTCCCAATGTTGGAGACTTCATTCTCTTCACCTAGAACTGAAAAGTATAAACAGAAAGGCTAAGGACCAAAGTCTGTTCCTGGACCTAGGGTCAGTTAGACCTGACTCAGATACTTACTAGCTGTGTGACCCTGGGCAAGTTACTCAAAGTCTATCTGCCTCAGTTTTCCCAACTTGTAAAATGGGGACAATAACAGCAGCGAGCTCAAAAGGTTATTGTATTGATAGAATGGGATATTTGTAAGGCACTTAGCACAATGCCTGGCATATAGTAGGCACTATATAAATGCTTATTCCCTTCCCTTCTCCTAGAAGGATGCAACCTTCTTGAGCACAGGAACTGCTTTCTTTTTTGTCTTTGAATCCCCAGCATTGGAACAAAGTAGCAGACATTTTATAGTAGACACTTGTCAAATTGAAGTGAACATAAAGTTCTCTAAAAGTCAATAGGGATATAAAAGTAAATATAACACACACATATTATTCTCTTTCTCTCTCCATTATATATATATATATATATATACACACACACATACATACATACATACATACACACATATGTGTGTGAAATATATTTTATACATATTGATGTATAAATATGTATTTACACACACAAATATGTAAGTGCCACATGTGTGTGGATTGCCAGATAGGGAGATAATTAGGTTATTTGAATAAGAGAAAAAGGCATAAAGCCAAAGAAAGTAAATGGTGTCTGGCAAAAAGATTTAAATAGCTAACATAGCTCAGACTATATAGTGCTTGAAGGTTCATAAAGTGCTTAGATTGGAAAGCTGGGAGGTTTTAACTGACAAAAAGTATGGAGGAGTTGCAGTCTTTATGATACAAGGCTAAACTGTATGGAAGAACTGAGAAAAAAGACTAACAGTCCCAACTTGAAAATGAAGGGTTGCAAGCAGAACCAGTGTTGCTAAAACTGTGGAGACACTAATGTATCTATTCCTTCCACTTCCCATTTCATTGTCCTTTCCTCTACTGATTCCCCTTTTATCTTAGCCGGATTCCTCTCCCGTTTCCCAACCAAAGGCCTGGTCTGTGCCCCATTTCAAAAGCATCTTGCTGTCAACTTGGTGTTGTAGTTGGAATAAGGTGTCTATTAGTCATGATTTAAGGTAGTTATCCCTTTCTGAGATATTTACATTTTGACAGGGAATTTTGGACACCCTCCCCTCAAAAAAAGGTTTCAGTATATAAAAGAATGCATCCCCAGTGACTGAATTTCAATCACAGCAACAGGCTATGGCACTGATCTTTGGGACAAGAGTTTCTTGTGGAACTCCTTTATAAAAGTCTCGTCATATAAATGAACCCCTATTCTGTCCATGTATGTATAAAGCTGGAGCTCAACGTGAAGTCATTGAAATAAACTCGAGAAGAATTCTGGAAAGCCGAGAGATAGAATCAAGAGGAGGAAAAGTCATCTGTCTGTATAGATGAGAACAGGAAGAAAAGTATTTGAAGAAGGGAGCTTTGATTAGGATCTGCTGGTCAATTTTGTATGGGAAGTGAAAAAAACTAATTATCTGAATCCAACTAGGGGAAGCAGCTCAAATTGATTGAGAGGTGGGAATGTTTATTATGAGTTAGTGAGTGTGAACTGCCCTGCTCCTTACAGGCCCCTGCAGTTCTCTGCTTGTCTTTTTGGAAACAGTCTGTCCTCCATGCCTGGAATTCTCTTCTTCCTTATCTCTGCCTCCAGACTTCCACGACTTCCTTCAAGTCTCAGCTAAAGTCTCATCTTCTTCAATAGCCCTTCCCAGTTCTTAATCTCATCACTTTCCCTCTGAGGTCATCTACTGTTTATCTTTTATGCATCTTGTTTGTACACCCTTGTTTGATGTTGTCTCCTCCTTTAGACCGTGAGAAAGCCTGGATGGTCTTTTGCCTTTCTTTGTATCCCGAGCACTTAGCACGGTGCCTGGCATGTCAGTCAGTCAATAAACTTTTATTAAGCTCCTACTATGTGTCAGGCATTTGCTAAGTGCTGGGGATACAAAGAAAGGTTAAAAAATAAAGAGTCCCTATTCTGAAGGAGCTCACAATCTAAAAGAGGAGAAAAAAAAAATGAAAACAAATATGTACCAAAATAACTATATACAGGATAAATTGGAAATAATCAACAGAGGGAAGGCACTAGAATTAAGGAGGATTGGACAGAGAGAGCTTCCCCTGGAAGGCAGGATTTTAGCTGGGACTTGAAGGAAGCCAGGGTATGGAAATGAGAGGGAAAGCATTGAGGCATGGGGGTGTGTCAGTGAAAATGCCTAGAGAAGTAATAAATGCCTGTTGGTTGACTGACTGATTGGTAATGGTTTAATTTCTTATTTCTCCCAAAGGTATCTGCATTTCAGTAGACTCCAAAACTGTGACCTTTGCAGACCTGTTGGGGAGCTACCCTTAAAATCATAGGCAACTAACGTGTGTGTGGTCAGTACCTGATCAGCTACTCCACCAGGCTTGCCCTGAGTTTATACAGACTCAGAGTTTGTGTATAATTCACCAATTTCTGTTTCAAACAAATTCATGAACAAGGGACTCTCCCTGCGGTTCATTAGACTCTTCCCATCACTTTTAGGGGTAGTACTGATAAGATAGGAAGTTATGAAATCTCTCCATTTTAAGATGATTGCATTGCAGATAATGACGGGGAAATTTAAAGCTGCCTATGAAGAAGCCCTGGGAAAGACAAGGATGTTCTTTTTCAGCCAGGTCCATCTGGAATAAGATGAACGTGTGATAGAACTGATAAAACCAGCTGGGAAGACAAGTGGTCAGCTAGCAGTGACTTAAAGGCCTCCCATTGAAAGCTTTTGAAGATTGATTCTTTTTCTTTCAACCTGAGAGAACTGAGGCTTTATGGGGCCAGGTTTCTGTTTTGTTTCCCAGTGACCAAAGGGAGAGTAGGGTTGGCAACTCTGAAAGTGGAGAGTTTGGATCTGCATACACATAAATCTCTCCAGAGACAAGGGAGCCCTTCATCTGTGGGTTGATTTCCATGAAAGAGTTTGTGTGATGACCACCATGAAGGCTTCTGCTTCTGCCTCCAAGGCCGTTAGGAGTCTGACAGGCCTCTCTGCTCCCTGCAGCCCTGTGGAGACATGCCTTGGGAAGCCATTCTCCCTCCTTATACCCCTGCCAAGAAACCAGGCTGAATTCTTCCATCTCTCTCTTTGTTTCCTTCCCACTAATCCTGCTGGTAAAACCTGCTCATTTCCTGTGTGGCACTGGCCTGAGATCATGCACTGTGCACCTGGATTTGAACCACTTGCCTAAAGCCAAAAATGATTTCCTAATCTGCCTAAATGATCACTGTAGCTTTCAAAGGAAGAGGTGTGGGGAGTATCTATTTTTATTTTGCAGTGGATGCAAAGGAGGGAGGGGTTGTAGCTTCCTTGTAGCCTGGGTTCCTTTTTTTCTTGCAGGTTTGGTTTCCAGCCTCATAAGAGATGAAAAATGTTTATTATACATAGCACCCCACCCCCAGTTGAAATTTGGAATTATTTATGGTTTGATGCTATCCTCTCAGGTATAATATGTCAGATGCTAACTGGAAACTACGTCTGGGAATAAATCCTACCTTATACACATTTTCTTTCAGTTTCTGTGAAAGGCTGATGACTAGTGGGTTTACACAAATAAATTAATATGATAATTGGGTGAATAAACAAATAAATTACTTTTATGGTACTCAGGTACTTTCACCCACTAAAGGTTTGATTTATCTGGCTGTGGTCATGCCTGGATACATATGCTTCCAGCATCCCAGTCACTGAACTGTGGAGGCCCTTAGTGCTCATGACTGAACAGGAGATTTGGTCCATGTTGTCTAGACTGCTTTCTGAAATGGACAAATAGAAATCTCTTGATAAGAGGAAAGTTTCACTGTTGACATTTTTAAACTAGCTGGCAGCCTACAGAATTCAAGATTTGACTTACATGGGTGGGGGAAGGGAAGAAAGGGTTAGGGAAGGAATGGCCATTTTCACAGGTCATTAAGTGCTGGGGAACATTTGCGGTAGGACAATAGCATTTTCGAGGTGAATAGCAACGTCTTTTATCACTTAACCGTTCCACAGGCTGTTGCTTCACTATGGGATTTTTCTGTCCAAGAGACACTGCTTTCAAGATCTGTGTCCCCTCCCCTCTCCCCCCAACTCCCAGCTTATAGAGAAAGCTTTGCTGGTTTTAAATTGCTTGAAGGTAAAAGTAAGTCATTTTCTATTTCTTTAGCTCTGACGCCTGTCTCTATGTTACCTTAGTGACAGAAAAAAATGACTCCCCCTCCTTATTATCAGAATCAAAACAGCAGAACTACTTGAGTGTAAATTGCCAAACACCCAGGAGTTGGTGGGAGACAAAACTATAGAATCAAACAGGAAGATAAACAAACAAGCATCAGTGAACCGGCCACATTCTCAGCTGCCAGAGCTAATAGGAAATGTGCTCAGAAGAAAATGTCACTGACTGGCATATTTCATTAACATTTGTTGTTCAGGGGAATTATTGCTGTGGAAAAGCCAGACTCATTGTGGGGTGAGGGGATGTAGTGGGGGTGGAATAAGGTATCCCTCATTTGGTAAGAGGAGGCCTAGCTACCTTCAGGAGCTTTGGTCCAAAGGTTACCTTTGGTATAAGAGACTCTTAGTGAAGAAACTCCCTCTATAAGTTCACGTGGGACCTTGAACTCAGCTCTTCCTGACTCCATGTTTGACTCTCCTTCTGCCAAGCCAGTGATGATTGATGATGATTTCAAAATGGGAGGTCTAGCTAGAGATATGTAGAGTATTTAGACTTAGAGTCCCCAAACTTTTCCTAATGAGAAGCTCTTTTTGACACAGCCTCCCTGATCATCCTTTCTAGTACTGACTTTGCCTTTATTCATTCTCCTTGGGTGACTGGTTGAGGTGGGGGAGTTAGAATACTCCTTGCTCCCCATTGCTACTTCCAAGTTATTCTCCTACCTCCATCACTTGAGAACCCCTTCTCCTTTGAGATTCATCCTATTGATAACTACCACCCCCAAAAAATCTTGGTAGCTATTGTCTACAGAGCCTCCAAGTCATTCCTCTTCCTTCCTCAATGAGTTTGGTACATGGTCGAAATGTTTCTCTCCTCCTCAACTGCTAGCCTAGAACTAGGGACCTTTAGCATACATATGGACTCTCCCTCAGACACCCTAACTACTCATTTCCTCAATCTACTCACTTCTCATGAGCTACTCCTTCATCACATCTCAACCGCACACAAAGATAGTCATACCCTTGATCTTGTCATTATCTGCAAATGTACCTACCACCACCATGTTCACGAATTCTGAAATCCCTTTATCTGGACATAATGTATTGATTTTTTTTTACCTGTTTCTATAACTAACCCTACTATTTGTCCACACTGTGACCTCTAGTCCCTTGACCCCTCCTTTTTCTCCCAGGCCATCTTCCCTGCACTAGCCATTTTCTATTTTCTCCATTTTTACCCCATGGTGAACCAATTCAACTCTACATTTTGGACTCCAGAATTCAAACTCCACAGTTTGAATTCAACTCCTCTCTTGAATCCCTAGTCCTTTTGTCATTTCACCAATTATATCCTGCCAAATGTCAGCTTTGGATCACTTCCATCATTCACCATCTTTGCTCCTACATGAATTCTATTAAACAAAGGCAGAGAAAATAATACAATCATTCTGACTCGGTCTGCTACAAATTTATGTTATACAACCTCAACTGGGCCCTTACTGTGGCTAGGCAATCCTTCTATACCTGTCTTATCAACCTCACTATTCCATTCTCCACTGGGGATCTTCCAAACCTTTTCATCTCTCCTCAAATCTCTCATGACTCCTCCTACCCTGACCCTCTGAGCTGAGAACCTTGTCTCATATTTTACAGAAAAAAAATTAAAGTCATGTAGTGTGAGCTTCCTCTTCTCTCTTCATCTCCTATCACTTAGATGCCTTCTGCCACTATCTCCTCCTTTACACCTGTCTCTTGAGGGCCTTACCCCTCATACCTGCTCAATCAATATCATTTCATCCTGTCTCCTCCAACAGATTGCCCCTGTGGCCATGTCCACTCTATCACATATTTTTAATCTCTCCCTATCTAAAGTTATCCCTTCCACATCACAACTTTCCCCATTGCAGTTTCAATATATTGTGAGTCAGCATAAGAAATTAAATGGGAATTTTGAGGGAGTTTTGTGGAAGCCACAGATGAAACAGAAAGGCCAGCAGATGACATAGAAAAAGTTTAGAAATTCAGAAATGCATAAAATGTATGTTTAATATTGTATAATATCAACATATTTTATCTTTTAATACCATAAATAACTCAGACTTTTTCTCTGGTATGAAGGGAGGGCCAAAAAATTTACATAGATTTTTCAGATTGCGGGCACCACATAACTGTATTGGCTCCTTCCCTACTGTCTACAAATGGACCCATGTCTCCCCCATCCTGAAAAAAAGAACAACCCTCATTTAACCCTATATCCCCATTAACTATTGTCCCTATATCTTTTCTGTCCTTTGTAGCTAAACTCCTTCAAAAGATCATCTACAGATTTCCTCTACTTTCTCTCCTTTCACTTTCTTCTTAAACCTTTGTAATCTAGCTTCCAACCTTATCGTTCTACCAAAACTACTCTCTCCAAAGTTACCAGTGATCTCTTAATTGCCAAATCCACTACTCTGATTATGGAGGGGAAGGAGAGGAGTTGATGGATGGAAGGATGAGTTCTTGCATGAATAGGTGGCCAATGAATGGATGAAAGACTGGATGAAAGTGGTGACAGAATAGATGTTTCCACTGTCACCCAAAAACCTCCAACTTCTTCACTGACCCCCTGATCTGCTAGTCTTTCTCTGCTAGAGAGAGGGAGGCTGCTCCATGTGGTAACTGCCCTTGCCCTCTCTGGATATTCTATTCCTGAGTTTGAACTGGTGACCTCTACCAGGTAATGAGTTTCTTGAATGTAGCGTATGTATAATTCCCAGAGAAATCAGAAAGCAACATTAGCTGGCTCCTCACTAGTTCTCCAGACTCTTTGAGGCAGAAAGGAATTCAGAGGTCATCTTAACCATCCCACATCTGAATCCTCTCTACAACCAAGAATTCCCTCTTCTATATTCCCAACAAGTGATCATCTAATGTCCAGTAATGGGTAACTCACTACCTTTTAGGTAGCCCATTCCACTTTTGGATAAATCAGAAGTTTTCTCTTCTATTGAAGTAAAAAAAAAATCTACTTTCTTTTTGCAACTTTTAATTATTCTCATTTTCTGAGGTCAAATAGAAAAAAAATCTAGCCTTTCACACTGTTGACCTTAAGATACTGGCTTCCAATAAAACAGAGACAGGATAGTGTGTGCCCAATGTAGAGCCCCTTTGGTTCTGATTTTTAGAGTCAAAGGAATTCAGAGAAGAGGAACCCAGCTCCTTGACACTTCACCCCAAAATATAAGCATTTGTGTGGTGGACATCATCCTGTCAACCACAAAGTGAGTTATCTGTGACTCTTTTCTCTCACTCACCTTCTATATATAATTAGTTAACCAATTTTGTTGTTTTCTCCTCTGTGATATCTCTCACATCTACTCCTTCTCTTTAGATACGAAACAAAGCTAGAAATATAGGTTGGAGCCAGATTGTTCAGGGCTGAGGATTTTATTTTTTTTTTCTGGAAGTAATAGGGAGCCACCAAAGATTTTTGAGTGATGTAACCATTTATGTCCTTTAGGAAAATTACTTTGGCAGCTCTACGGATGATCCATTGGAAATGGGAAAGACTGAAAAAGGGAGACATGTTTAGAAGCTACTATTATAGTGCAGGCAAAAGTTGATATGGGCCTGAACTGGGTAGGGGAGGAGGAGGGGCAGTGTGATTCTTATTTCTAGCCAAGTGAAACTTTCAACTATTTTACAAACTCCTGCCACCTTGACTTCACTCAAACTGTCCCCTGGGTCTGAGGTATGCATCCTCCTTATCTCTACCTCTGAGTTCTTCCTTGAATCTTCCTTTAAGGATCAACTCAAATGCAGTCTCCTCCAGGTAGACTTTCCTAGTTAATATTTTCTCTCTCCTTAAGTTACTTTGCTTTTACCTCTTTGTACATGTCATATCATTCTGTAGAATGTAATCTCCTTGACAGCAGGGATTATCTTCCTTTTATCTTTGTAATCCTAGAACCTGGGACATAGTAGGTACTTAATAAATGCTTTTTGGAATACTTGTCCATTGAATCTCCAAGAAGATCCTTGATCTAAGTGATTTGGAGATCTGTCTAATAAAGTTTGGAGTGAACTAATAGGCCAGGGTCGACCAACTGGTGACCCTTAATTTAGACTTCTCTGCTCCTATTTTAATTCCAGCTTTATCCCCTGTGAATTTGGTCCAATAGAAGAGAAAATGGTAGCCCTGTTTCTTTCTTACCACATTAAGGAAGGCAGGATAATCAAAGTATGGAGACAGAAAGTCAATAACCACTAGATATTTCCTTGAAGAGGCTTCAGTCTCTTGCCTGTGCTGTGAATGTAAGTTATTGACAAACAGAGTCTGAGAGGAACAGAATATCTATGCTGGTATTTATAGGCTGGATCATTAAACTACCATTGTAGAGCTGGTTGTCCTGTAAGGAGGAAGGGGAAGAAAAATCAGTGAGACCTTTTCCTGATAAGTAGGGTGCGGTGTTCCTGTTTGGCTTTCACTGTGCTTTCACCTATTTTCTTTTATTACCTAAGTATCCCTGGGGACATCATATACTTTGGATGGCACTGTTATGCTGCCCGAGGTCTTGGGCACAGAGAATAGCAAAGGACTTGAGTGGGATGAATCTGTGTCATAAGGTCAACAATAGTTGCATCCTTGACAATTTCTTTTAAGCCTTTCCTTCTTTCTCTAGTGTGCCAGTGTCAGAAATCCTGGCACTCCATCTCTGTCTAGATGATTAGCTTGAACTCAGAGGCAGCCAGCGTGCCACATTAAGGACAGACCCAACTGTGGAACTCAGAGATGTGAACCAAAGCTTCTTCTGTCTTCTCCCTAGAGTCCAGGTCAGGACCCAGTTAACTAGCTGCACGTTTACATTGCTGCTGAGCTCAAATAAGCAACAGTTCCTATCCTTCTCCCCAGGGAGATAGAAAAACAAAGAAACCTTATGGCTGTGTGTATTTATTTTTTATTTGAAAAACAGTTATGTAAACACATATGCAAGTGAATTGAAGCCCTCAGGCTCCTGTCTCATTGCCAACCTATTCCCCTGGGGTCTTAGTGTTTGGGAGTCCCAGCTTTAGGACTGTTGGAGAGCTATGTGATTGGCATATGAGGTTTACTTTACTGATGCTGGAAAATGATTTGCTCTTGGATTAGAGCCCTTTGCTCACTGAGCAATGGAGGGAGTGTGTGTTCAGATGAACAGCTGAAAGTGATCTCCCTCCTCAAATGTTCCTAGACCACTGTGTGTGGACATCTCTTTGGCCCCTCTCTCACTCTATTTTGGATCATCCTTATCTGTGCACATGCCATATCCCTCCAGTGTATCACAAGCTCCTTGAGGGCAGAAACTAGTCAGGCTTTTTTTTTTAATCAGGTACTTTATAAACATTTGTTGAATAAATGAATGAATGAACAAATATGAACAGGAAAGGTAACATCTTTGTTATTTTGTATTACTTAAGAGTGACAATCAGACTTCCGGCTTCCTTTTGAGTGCTGAATGCACACTCTAGATGTCGCTTTTCCAGTGACTTTTCCTTCCCTGATCATTCAATAGAATGAACAGAGAGACCATTCTCTAGGTGTGGCAGCTGATGGGCCTGGAGTCAGGAAGACCTGAGTTCAAATCCCACCTCAGATACTTATTAGCTGTGTGACCCTTAGCAAGTCAATTAACCTCTCTGTGTCTCAGTTTCCTCAACTGTAAAATGGGGATAATAATAGCACTTATCTCCCAGGGTAGCTTGAATATCAATAAATGCTTATGCCCCTCCCCTTTTTGTCAGAGATTTCAGTCTTCTACTTCAAAAGTCCTGTGATAGCACTCTTGACTTCAGCTTTCCACTCCTTTAATTTCCCTGACTAAGAGTGCATCCAATGGGGAGAGCACAGAGAAACAGCACCGTTTGTGCTCAATTCTTTGTCTATCCATGAGCCCATTGGTATGGTTATTCTTCTTCAATCAGTCAGTTGTACTCCATCTGGTCTCGACTTTCATATCCTGTATGATTTTTGTCCTTTTATAATACCCTTAGGAGGTTCCACTCAATGTGCTAGGGAATTTCTTCTAGGGTGGGGTTTTGTTTGTTTGTTTGTTTTTATTTTTAACATCCATGGTTACCAGTGTAGCAATTGGCCTGACCATCCATCATTTCTCACTCTTATTACGTGTTTAGCCTACTTCTTTTTCTGTTCTGATATCGTTGATGATAATTTTTATGCTACCTCCCCTTTACAAGTCACTGTTGCAGGGAAGGGCTTCAGTTCTCTACTAATTCCCTCATGAAAAGATTCAAATTAAATATAAATTTGAAATGAAATCAAGAAAAATCTAAAAAGACAAATACAATTGAGTAACTGGAACGGGCCAAAATGATGATAAAGTTCTTACGTTCTAATGGGGGAGAAAGAGAAATGGCCACTTTCAAATCCCTAATGGTGATTTTGTTCTGTTTTGATGGTCTTAGAGGCAGGTGCAGTCGATAGAGCACTAGGCCTAGAGTCACTTAATCTGGGAAAGTCACTCACTCTCTCAGCTACAACATGAAGATAATTATACCTTCCAGCATTGTTGTGAGGATCAAATGAAATATTTGGGAAGTGTTCAGCACAATTCTTGGTACATAGTAGGTGTTTAATCAATGCTTATTTCCTTCCTGCTTAAAAGTAGAAAACAAGAGGGAAGAAAAATGGAGGGAGAAAGGAGTTGAACTCACTATTTCTCATAGTTGAGTTGAATGAAAAGATCATAGGATCAGAGATTTAGACCTAGAAGGGACCTTAGAGGCCACTGATTCCAACCCTCTCATTTTACAGATAAGGAACCTGGGTCAAACCAGAAGTTAAGTGACTTTCACACATTTAGTGAATGCCTGAGGCAGAATTTGAATGCAGGTCTTCCTGAATCCAAGACCAGTACTTTATCTACTATGCCATGCTGTCTCTCATCAATATACAGTCATAAAGTTGGGAATGGGGCAATGATCATAGTATCAGGGAGAAAATACTCATAAGCAAAATAAATTTCAAATTTAAAGGGTGGAACGTAAGGGGAATTAAAAGGAAAGAAAGAATGAGGAAGAATCATTTATTAGGATCTGGTTGAGAAGAGAGGTAAGGAAAGAGATCCCTTCAATTACCTTCAATTACATCTTTTTTATGACCTTCTTCTTTGAAAAGAGGGACATAGGTCAGGGGCAAAGAGAGGGGAAGTGTAAGAGGACATGGTGAGGAGAAAAACATAATTAACAGCCATAACCATGAACATAAACAGGATGAAATTACCTATAAAACAGAAGTGAGTAGCAGAATAGATAAGAAAGAAGAATCTAAAAATATGTTATTCACCAGAAACACACTTGAAATATAAAGAGTAACATGGAGTTAAAATGAGGTGCTAGAAGTGCATTTATTATGCTTTAGTCAAGCCCAGAAATACAAAAGTAGTGATTATGATTTCAGATAATGCAGCAATAGAAATAGACATGTTTAAGAGATAAACAGGGAAAATACATTATGCTTAATGGTACCATAAACACTGGAATAATAGCGATACTTAATACATATGCATTGAATGGCATAGCATCTAAGTACGTAAAGGAAAAATTAATCAAATTGCAGAAAAAATTAGACAGCAAAACTATAGCAGTTCTGGACCCTTTCAGACCTACACAAATCTAACAAAAAGATAAACAAGAAAGAAGTTAAAAGCTTGAATAGAATTTTAGAAATGTTAGATACGGTACATCTCTGGAAATTAATGAATGGGAATAAAAAGGAGTATACATATTTTTTTAGCTGTGTATAGAACCTATATGACAAGTGATCATGTACTAGGGAATAAATATAAAGTCCTTTGAAGAAAGCTTTCAAAGTTAGATGGATACTAAATAATTTAATCTTGAAGAATCAGAGTTCAAAGTACAAATCACAGAAACAATAGACAATTTCATCAACGAAAATGACAACAGTGATATAACATACAAACACTTTTAGGATACAGCCAAAGCAGTCCTTAAAGGAAAATCTAACCATAAACAAATTGTTAACTGCTTTGCTTTTGGCAGAGAGTTACTCCAGCAGATGTTTAGATAACTGATGTTCCCCCATGACTACTATATCATGTCTCTAATGTCTGGATTGTGATTTGTGATCCCAGACTCTTCATCAAATTCCTCTTTTCTGTCTAGGCCACTATAGTATACTCTTATGACAATATCAATTCTTTTTCCTGCCTTCATAGGTCAGAGTGACACAGTGAAAAATATGCTAGATTTGGAGACAGAACACCTGGGTTAAAATCTTGGCTCTTGTGCCTGTGTGATCCTGGGTAAGTTTTCTCACCTCTTGGAGCTTTGGTTTTCTCACTTGTAAAATAAAAAGGTTCAAACATGTAGCCTCTAAAGCCCTACCAACTCTACATGTATAATCCTTTGACCCTGTAATCTCCAGCCAAATGCTCTTCACCATGTTTCCCATATCTCATTCCTAGAATTTCCTCATGGGTATATCATGTTACATGCAATATTAATCCTCAAACTCACTTCAGTTTACCTATACTGTTTATTTTTAATAAAATACCCTTTCAATGCCATATACAGTAATAGGTCTTACCCCCACCAAATTGTAATAATGCCAAGAAGTTTAAAACGTTGTTTCCTTGTATTAGGCTTTGTATTTCATCTTGTTTATTGGCCATACTGGGGGGGAAAGTGAGGTAGTAATACCCTAAGAAGATGAAGGACTACTGTATATGGTAATGAAGCTCAAGAGAAGAGAGGTCACTAATGATGAAAGCAGGGTCTGGAAGTGACAGTGAGGAGCTAAGGACATATCCTTACCCTCTCCCATTGTGTCAAGGGTACATGAAAGGAGGAGTATTCCATGCTGAAGACAGCGGCCATTTTCCTGAAAGAGGAGGTATCTATGAGTACAAGATGAAAAGAGTGTAAGAGAAAGGTCTAGGGTGAAGGGAAGTTTATTAACAATGGAATGGGGTTTTAAAGAGCACAATGAAGAGAGAAGGTAGAAAAGTATAGGAGGGGAAGGATGAAGATAAGAGTTTGGGATTGGCATCAGGATAAAGAGAGATTATTTGGATGAGAACTCTAAATCAGAATGATTAGTTGAGGAGGAGGTAGGATAAAGACAGTACCATTTGATTGGCCCCTACCATCATGGGTCCTGTTGTGGCAGAGGGCATGATCAATCTGTTTCCTCTCTAGTACTAGATCAGAATGTGCTAGCATTACTGGAAGGAGAAAATTACCTTCCCTTGGTTCTACATGATAGCTGGGTTACAGGGTCATAAGACAAAGCTGAAATGGACTCCGAGAAACCACTGAGTCCACCTCCTTCATCTTACATATGAGAAAACTGAGGCTGAGAAAGTGTGTGACATGCTCAGGATCAGTGCCCAAGGCAAGATTTGAACTTGAGTCTTCCTGACTCCAAACTCAGTGCTCTCTCCACTGTGCCACCTATTATGCAGAACCAGCCAAATTATCCTTAGTACTACTGAGGAAGGTTATAAGTTTTACAAAATATTTATATCATAGTGTCATATATCATATCAAATCATATTATATTATGTTATATTACATTACATTATATATCTCACAATATTTTCCAGCTTGGACTGTAAAAGCTTGGTCTTTTAGGTGATTGGTCCAGACTGAGGTAGGCATCCTTCAATTGTTTCATCTACTACCAAGGTGACTTGGGAATTCTTGGGTATTCTCTCCTTCAGCCAGACCTGAGTTCAGAAAGTGTGCATAAATCTTTGAATCTATCATAGCTGAACCTACCACTAGCTGGGGCTTCGAAATTTAGTGTTAAATTTGCTGCAGAGTCAGATCCTGATTGAAGCCAATAGATGCTAGAGATTAGAGACTAGGGTGAGTAAAAGATATTTCTAGTCCGGGAAAATTGGGGCCAGATCTGAATTGGGAGGTAAGCAATTGGAAACCAAAAGGGCAATCTTGGTTGATACCAGGATTTCTTTGGAATATTGATTTAACCACCAGATGAATTGAGGATCACTCACCTGATGCTGTTTGCCAGTTAGCAGCTCCTGCCAGACATTTTACTTTGGGATTTTGAGTACATTCAGCATGCACATCTATTTTATGGGATCATAGGTTTAGAACTCCAAGGGACCACAGAGCTCATCTATTTCAACCCCCTCATTTTACAGATAAGGAAATGAGGCCAAGAGAGGTTTGAGTGTGACTCATCTTATGTCATACAGGTAGCTAAGAGCAGAGCCAGGACTCCAACCAAAGCCATCTCACTCCAAGTCTGAAGTTCTTTCCACTATAATACAGTTACAACCAAAGACAGCACTGCCTTTTTGGCTGGATTCTGCTGCTGTTGTTCTTGGCTCAGGCTGCTGTGACCTCTGGCCCAACAATTCTCTGTTCTTCTGAGAGCAGTGGTTTTGCCCATTGTTCCATTTCTTAGGAGAATTTCCTTGAGCTACTGCCTTCAGATCTTTGAGACCAGGGGGTAAACTCTCAGTTTGCTTCTGTAGCTGATACTATACACTTGAAAGTGTCTTGGATAATGTTTTAATATATGTTTGGAAGTATCATTTTGCTAGACTCTCCCTTTAAGAAAACAGATTCTTGCTCAAATAACTGTAGCTTGTTGATCAGCTCACTGTATCTAATTAGCATTTTCTCTACTCTTAATTCACTAAGTTACCCCCCTAGCAATGGCTACCTGCTACCTATCAGTACATTGCTTACTTGGAGCAACCTAAAACTGCCTCCATCATCTGACTTCAACACTTCTTTACCTTCTATGCTCTGAAGCACAAACTCTCCTCATACTCAAAGCGATTCTCCTCTTTATGCTGGAGTGTGTTGATGAATTTATGCCAAGTTTGCTGCAAATTCTGCACAATGCCAAACTGTTTCTCTAGCTTTTCCAAGCATTCCAATATTGTGACATCAAGGTTTTCAGATTTCAGACCACCCACCAGATCAAAAGCTTTTCCCTTGGAATGCTCAGCAGACCCCTCCTTTTCTCTACTTGAATCACCTGCCAAGGCTGCAATGTCTCTGGGGCATGTCCTTTCTAGGACTCAAGTGGCTTCTTGCCATATTGCGACATCAATTCTCCTAAGGTGTGGAGGGTCACAGTCCCTACATTTGGTGTAGGACATAGTCACATGGCAGAAAGCATAGATCTTTTAAAGTATTGATATATCTATGATGCTAACTGGTCTGATATTTGCTAACTCCCTGTGTGACCTTGCAAAAGTCACTTAGCCTCTCTGGATCTCAGTTTCTTCATCTGTCAAAAAAGGGAGTTGGATTATATGACCTCAAAGATCTCTTCCAGCTGTTAATTTATGATTATATAATCCTTAACAGTTATGATGTCAACTTTTCTGAGCTTTGGTTTCCTCACTTAAAATGTGGGCATCATGATACCCTAGTACATTCTCCAAAAACAGGGGCAAACATCTTTTATTTCTCCTGTAGAATCCAAGAACAGAATGGCTACCCTGTAAATTAAGATCAGTGGTAGGATACCTAATTCCTCCACCAATGTCTTGCTTCACTGTCTCATCCTGGCATGGAAGCTAGCCCCAGTTTTCTACTACTATATGGGCAGTTTTCAAACTCTTAAAGATTAAGGAAATTTGGAAAGATTTTGATGACAGACTATTATTCAAGGACTAAATGCAAAGAGTATCATCAGCAGAGGGTTGACCATCAGTCGAGAATTCTTATAAACACAGCTACCTGGTGGATGCCAATCACCCAGCACTACAACCTCTTCCTATTACTGCTGCACTTCTCAAGGGTCTCTCACCAATCTTTGGTTTATGTCACTCGTACCCGCTTGCCACTTCCTCTGGTAGATTCAAGCTGTTAACATTCACTCAGATCTCAATATCATTTTTAAAAAGTAGTTTAATAAAAACATGAAAATAGCAGTCCCAGTCATACAAACTCAAGCACATCTTAATCCCCACTTCCCCCTTATCTGTGAACCCTTATTCCCTTGAGGTTCTTTAACTGCAGAAGAAGAAAGAAGTAGGGCTGCTTAATATATACCTTCCATCTCTTATAAGTTCTTGATTATCTGGAAAAATTGAGGACAGTGAGTCAGTCAACTAACTTTTATTAAGCACTTACTATGTGTCCAGGTACAAAGAAAAGCAAAAGATGGTCTTGGTTCTCAAGAAGCTCAGAGTCTAAGGGGCTCACAGGGATCTTCAACCTACAGATAATATAACACTTTATTTTAGCTCTTAGTTTTTTCTCTTGCTCTCCATTTTTATTGGTGATAACATCTATGGAGCAAAACTGGTTGATTCTCCTTCCTCTCCTTCCTCTTAATCTCAGAGTTTGAAAGGACCTTATTGGTCATCTGATCCAAGCCAAATTAGAATGTAATTCCTTCGCTAGTGTCCACTTATAGAGGTATTCCATTTCACTTTTGAATAGTTCTGTTAAGTTTTACCATATATCAAGACTAAATCTATATCTGCATAATTTCTACCTATTGCTTCCA
Source organism: Vombatus ursinus (assembly GCF_900497805.2). Taxonomy (NCBI): domain Eukaryota; kingdom Metazoa; phylum Chordata; class Mammalia; order Diprotodontia; family Vombatidae; genus Vombatus; species Vombatus ursinus. Next base: position 17,588,713 of record NW_020954585.1, read on the forward strand.
GCTCTACCTTCTGTGGCCAAGCAAAATAATTTGCTAATTAAGTAGTGGAATAAGTGAAAGGCTGGTTGTTTGAATGAGGAGGGTTAGAATTTGAGGGCCTGATCATTCACAAATGGGACAATTCTGCTACACCTTTCCCTTAACCTCTCTCTCTTTGCTCCCTGTGCCTGAAATAATAAATAAAGTTATGGGATCTGCTGACAATCTTCTTGGGATAGAATTGTTTTGTCACATGTGTTCGCCATAGGGCAGGGTCCTATTGGAGGGCACTTGAATTCTCAAAGACCTGAAAGAGTTAATGGGATTTCCCAAAATTCATTGCGTGCTTTCAGTGAGCTGCTTGAGCACTAGAAGAATCTGGCTCATTTTAGTTTTACTGCTTCATAAAAGCTCATTTTTGAAATGTTTTAAAAATTATTGGGAAGCCATAAAAAGCCTGGAGCTACATTTTGGAAGTAAAAGGCCTCATGCCTTTTAAGGAACCAGATGGATATTTGAGGACAAGACCCTGCCTGAACATACACACATAGACACACAGACACAGACACACACAGACACACATACACATATGTGTGTGTGTGCACCCGCACATGTGTGCAAGTGTGTCTGTGTGTCTGTGTGTGTCTGTGTGTCTGTGTATGTGTGTTAATCTGGGGAGATGAGCATAAGCCTCAGTGAGGCAAGCAACACCTCCCTTACTCAAATAGTCTAGTCTCTAGTGCTTCTTAAATTATAGGAGGAGGGAGGGGAAGGGGAATTTGGGCTCCTTAGGTCAGATGTGTCTGACTGTCACAATTTGTATCAGTTGATAGTTTTCAAAGGCAAATTTCAACATTTGTCATGTACTAGAAAAGACTCAATGATCCCTTATCATCATCAGGGTCATGTAGGCGACCCTGAGTTCTCAAAGGCCATGCCAGTGGAATGTAGTTTTGGGTAGGTGTTCCCAACCAAGAAAAGGTTCAAGTAGGGCCCAATGAGGAATTATAAGTCTCTGACTCATCTTTTTAGCCATGGCAACTGTCTTTTTTGAAAAAATAAATTTTTATTCTTATTTTTTATTTTACAAAATCTTCATTTCTTATTGTATCATTTCCTATTCCTCCTTCCAGAGAGCCATCCCTTATAAGAAATAATAAAAAGTTCAATAAAACTTACCAACCTGTCCTTTGACCATTTATCAACTGGAAAATGGAGCTTGTTCTTATAAATTTGAAACTGTTCCTTATATATTTTAGAAATGACATCTTTATCCCAGAAACTTGATTTAAAGATTTACCCCCAGTTAACTTTCCATTTTAGTTTTAACTGCATTATATTTGTGCAAAAACCTTTTACATTTATTCTGTTGTATCTTCTGTGATCTTTTCTCTAGTCTTTCTCTTTCCCTATTTATATATCCAAATTTCTTCCTCGCTCCTCTAATTTCTTTATGATGTGACCCTTTATATGAAAGTCAAATATCCATTTGGAGCTTATTTTAGTATATGGTATGAGGTGCTGGCTTAGATCTAATTTCTTCAAAACTGACATCCATTTTTTTTCTACCATTTTTTAAAAATCAAATAATGAGTCTTTACTAGCTTGGGTCTTTAGGTTTATCAAATACTATGCTACTGTGGTCATTTGCTTCTGTATATTATTTCCCTAAACTATTTCACTGATTGACCTCTTTATATTTTAACCGGTATCAAATGCTTCTGATGATTATTGCTTTGTGTTATATTTTGAGAAGTGCTACTTGTAGACCTCCTTCTTTCCTACTTTTTTCATTATTGCCTTTGAGATTCTTGACCTTTTGTTCCTCCAAATGAATTTCATTAATTTTAATTTTAGCTCTATAATAATCCTTTAGTCTGACTGGTATGGCACTGAATGAGAAAAGTAATTTAGGTAGTATTGTAATGTTTATTATGTTCTTATTACCTACCCATGATTAATTAATATTTCTCCAATGGTTTAGACCAGATTTATTTGTATAAAGAGCATTTTATAGTTGTATTTATATAGCTCATATATATAATATTGGTAGAGAGAGAAAGTCTCGCATATTTTATACATTATGCAGTTATTTTGAATGAAATTTCTCTTTCCATCTCTTCCTACTGGATTTTATTGGAAATATACAAGAATGACAATGACTTATATGGATTATCTTATATCTTGTAACTATGCTAAATTTATTATATATTCCAATTAATTTTAGTTGATTCTTTTGGGTTCTCTAGATAGGCAATCAATGTAAAAATGATAGTTTTGTTTCCTCTTTTCTTATGTTTAATCCCACAATTCCTTTGCTTCTATTGTATTGCTATAGCTAGTATTTGTAAAACTATATCAAATAAATACTTGTGATAAAGTACAACCTTGTTTCATCTTTATCATTTCTCCATTACGTATATTGTTAACTCTTGGTACAAGATAGATTATATTTATTATGTAAATGAAAGGTTTATTTATTCTTATGCCTTCTAAAGTTGTTCTTTTTAAAACATAAATGGGTGTTGGCTTTTGCCAAAAGCTTTTCCAGAATCTATTGCTATAATCATGGGTTTTAAAATTATTTTTGTCATAAATATGATCTATTATGTTTGTAGTTTCCTTATATTGAACCAACCTTGAATTCATAGTTTAAATCCAATATGGTTTTAAATGTTTAATGGTTTTAAATGTCTTCTTGTAGCCTCTTTCTAATATTTTATTTAAGATTTTTGCATCAATGTTAATTAGGGATATTGGTTTCTGATTATTTTTCTTTCTCATTTAAGTATTAGGAGCATATCTATATGATAGGAAGTGTTTGGAAGGATCTCTTCTTTTCCTATTTTTATAAGCAGTTCATGTAATATTGGAATTGGTTGTGTGGAGGGGAGTGAGGTGTAAGAAGAACAGAAATGGAGGAAGGGACCAGGTTATGAGGACATTTAAATGCCCCAAAGATGAACTTATATTTCATTCTTATAGTAAGAGGGAGTTGCTGGATTTTATTAGGTAGGAGAATGATTTGGTCACACCTATTAGAAAAAAACACCTTGGTAGATGAGTGAAGGATAGATTGGAGTGGGGGGAGAGTTGAGGCAGGGAGAACAATTAAAAGACTACTGTAATAGTACAGGTAAGAGGTGATGAGTTCCTGAACCGGAGTTGTGGCTGTATGAGTGGAGAAAAGAGACTATAAAACAGATGCTATGATGGTAGAAATAAGATCTGACAACAAGTAAGCAAGGTAAATAAGACTAAAGAGTCAAAATGATACCAATATAAGTGAACCTGGGAGGATGGTGGTGCACTTGACAATAATAGGGTAATTAAGAAGAAGGGCTTTTTTGTTGTTGTTGGAGTCGGGGGTGAGTTACCTTTTGGACATAGTGAATTGGATCTATAAATCCATGAATCATTTGGATAGAGATAATAATTGATTCCATGGGAGCAGATGATATTGCCAAGTGAGATAGCATAGTATGGAAAGAGAAGAGATCTAAGGACAGAGGCTTGGGGGACATCCACAACAGAGGGCATGACATAGATGAAAAATAAGAAAAGAAGATTGAGAAGAGGTTATATAGGTAGAAGAAGCATGGGAGGGGCAGTCATGAACACCTGGAGAGGAGAGGTGATTGTATCCAGAAGGAGGTGATTAACAGTGTCAAATGCTACAGACAAGTCAAGGAGGAAAAGTCATTAGATTTGGAAATTAAGATGTCACTGGTAACTATGGATAAAGCTGTTTCAATTGAAGGCTATTTTGGTTGAATGATGAGGATAGAAGCCAGATTAAGGAGAGTTTAGAAAAGAGAAGAGAGAAGGTGAAAGCATCGAGGGTAGATGTATTTTTCAAGGAGTTTAGCCACAAAGGGGAGGAGAGATGATGGATTATTGCTAAGGAAGATTGTTAGATCAAGTGAGAAGTTTTTAAGGTTAAGGGAGACATCAACATGTTTGAAGGCAGTAGAGATGTAGACAGTAGATAAAGATGAGAGAGAGAGAGAGAAGAGAAGAGAAGATGATAATGGGGGAAATCTGCTGGAGAAGATAGGAAGGAATGGGATTAAGGATTTCCTTTGGTAAGAAGAAAGACCACCTCTTCATCTGTGACTGGAGTGAAGGAGGAGATAATGGGAAAAGATGTGAGATAAAGAGGAGGGGAGGAAAGGAAGTTCTTGATGAATAAACTCATTTTTTTTTTCAGTGAGATAATGGTAAGATCCTCACCTGAGAGGATAGGGAGGAGAGTTTAAGAGTGAGGCTTGAGGAGAGATGAGGTGTGGAAGAGCCACTGTGGAGAGTGGATCAGCAAACCAATGAGGGAGGAACACAATATTTGTTTTGTTGTAATGAGGGTCCAGTTAAGTTTATAAAACAATAGATTTGTAGTAGGCTCAGTTGGCATTGTTTCGTCATTTTAAGAACTCCATTGCAGAGAACAAGAAAAGGAGTGAAAGAGATGATGAGAATAATCTAGTTAGGACTTGGCAAGACAAGACTGACAATAGGATAAGGGGGCAAGGAAATCAATGGGGATAGTGCAGAATTGAGTTGTTTCAGCAAGAGGTCAAGATAGGGAAAAGAAGAGAGGTCATTTTTGTTTTGCTCTTGTATTTACTGGGAAAACTTTCCTTATTTCATTTAACTCGAGCTTTTGGCTTTAAATAGATTCTTTTTATCATCATAAAAAAAGGTCCTCCTATGAGTATGCTTTTTGCTCTTCTTACCATTGATGAGAATAATACTTTGTCAAAAGCTTTCCCTCCATTTACTGATATAATCATGTGGCTGTGGAGGTTTAGAATAGGATGAATTATGTTAGAGAAGCAGCTCTGACTTTGCGGAGAGAGAGCTGACCTTAGAGCCAAGAAGACTTGGGTTCAGGTCCTACCTCTGACACACATTGGCTGTGTTTCCTAGGTTAGAAAGCCATTTAAGCTCTAAGCACCCTAAGCAACTCTCTTACGGCTCTGAGTAGCAGTGGTGATCTGCAAAGGGAGAAGGTGCTTTCTCATTATCAATGAAATCACAGATATAGTTCCTATTCCTAACTATATTAATTGTTTTCCTAATGATTCTAAGTTAATTGTTTTCATAAGCCATGTTTGCATCCCTGGTGTAAATCCAACTTGATCATAGGGAATGATTTCTTTGAATGAATTGTTTATTTTTAGCTATGATTTTATTTAAAAATTTTTAATTGGTTAGTCATTAAAATTATATATACTTTTTCTTTTCTTTATTTTCCCCAGTTTAGGCACTAAAGTTATATTTAACTCATAAAAGGTGTTTAGTAGAATGTTTTATTTTTTAATTTTTAAAAATGTGTGTAGTACAGCACAAATACTGCACAAATTAATTTTTCTTTAAAAAGTTTGATAGAATTTCCCTTCAATCCATCAAAACCAGGTTTTATTTTCCTTTTTGGTAGTTCCTTTAAAGCTGGTACAATTTCATCTCATGAGATTGTACTGTTTAAGATCTTTATTTGGTGTTATGATTACTTAGGCATTTTATATAACGTAATCCTTTATTTCTTATGAATTTTCATTTTTTTGGCATATAATGGTACGTCTTTGGTTCAGGGAATTCTTTTTATTTCTTCTCTTGTAATTTCATCTGAGTTATATTTCATTTGAATATTTTGTTTTTTTTCTCTTTTTAAAAATCAGGTTGACCAGAGGTTTATCAGTTTTGTTAGTCTTTTTCAAATAACCAGCTCTTAGTTTTATTTATTTATTTTTATTTTTATTAGTTTAGTATTTATTGGTTCTATAGTCCTTTGTCTCTCAATTTATTTCATTTTTTCTTCTATACATATTTTATATTTCCTCATTTGTTATTTTTTTACTTTTATATTGAAAAATCAATACATCAATACTTTTTCAATTTTGCTAATATATGTTCTTAGGGATATAATTTTTCTTCTGAGGACTTTTTGTTGTATTCCAGAAATTTTTTTTACTATCTTATTATTGTCATTGTTTTTACATAGCTATTATTTCCATGATTTGCTTTCATGACTTGTTTAGTATATCAGTGTTACATTTCCATTTAGAGTTGTATCTTTTACTTGTGCTTCCTATTATTATTATTATGCTCTAGTTTTTAAAGAATGAATTTAATAGCTTGTTTTTTAAACATTTACTTGCAACTTATTTACTTCTTAGTATATGGCCTATTTTGTAAAGGTATCATGTAGTTCCAACTTGAAATACAACATAAACCTTTCAGCTCTAATTTTTTTGACAGTTTGTTCAGTTCTGTACTTTCACTTTTATCATTTTGTTAGATTTGTCCTGATCTGAAAGAAGAATATTAAAGTCTTCTCTTATTATTGTTATTACACACACACATATGAATACATATATCTTTTTGCAATCCAATTAAATTTTTCTTAATGAATTAAGATGCTATATAATTTGGTGCTTATGTTTAGTATTGATACTGGATCATCATCTATTGTTTCTTTAAACATAATTTCCTTGATGATCTCTATTGACGTTATTATAACAAGGACCAACCATCCCATGAAGCAGCTTTAAAGTTGCTATTTCTGGCTCTGGATGATCAACAGGAAACTTTGGGGCCTGCTTCTGGTCATATGTGACTCAGTCCTGAAGGGTTTACATTTTGAGATGATGAAGTCTTCCTATTGATTACCAAGTATAACTGCCAATGACTCAGTGGATATTTAAAAAGGAGTATAACCTCCCTCAGGGATCTCTTCCCTTCTGGCTGTGAATTATGTCTGGATTGTTTTGAGCTGCTTCCTGACAAAGGCTGAGCTAGAGTTGCTTGCCTAAACCCTACTCTGGCTACCATGAAGCCATAAACACATGGTATCTAAAATACATATCCTGCCTAGGCAAATCTGAGCCTGGGTTTGGTTTGCCTATTTTGTGTTTTGTTTTGTTTTTTTGATCATAGGCAAATTGGGGTTTACCCTGGGGCAGGCATATCCAGGCTTGGAGGTGATTTTGTAAATTTGAGAAGTCCAGATGTCCCAGCTCCCCTCAAGTCACAGCGGACTGGCAGCAAGAGGAGGAGTATCCAGCAATGACTCCAGCACTTTTAGAGAAGATGACCACCAATAAACAGTTTAGCTCAAGCCTTGCCCCTTTCACCAGCCAATATGAACAAAGAGTTTTGTGGAAAGCAGAAGCCACATGTAAAATGCCTAATTATCAGTCCTGCTAATTTCATTATATTTTTGATGAAGTTTAAATACCAGTCTCCCAAGGGAGTATAAGGAGTTTGTAAGCTATTGTTCAGTCACGTCTGACTCTTTGTGACCCCATTTGGGGTTTTCTTAGCAGAGATACTGGAGTGGTTTGCTATTTCCTTCTCCAGATCATTTTACAAATGAGGAAACTGAGGCAAACAGGGTTAAACGACTTGCCCAGGGTCACAAAATAAGTGTTGAAGGCCAGCTTTGAATTCAGGAAGATGAGTCTTCCTGACTCCATGCCCAGCTCTCTATCCACTCTACCACCTAGTTGCCCTAGTTGTAAGCTGTTACTGAATCTTGTTTTTAGTTGTCTTGTCAATTTGTGCTGTCTTTTGTGTCTGATGACATTTCTTTAGTGTGTAGAATATAAATATCTGTTGCATATCTGATTTTTATTACACATTAAATACCTTTCTACTCTACCTTTAGGGAGATCTAAACAAGAGCCCAAACCTAAACTTTAAGCAATTTATCCCCCAGCGAACCAGGATAAAAGTTTTTATAAGCCAAATACCATGAGAAAAAAGAGCCTGTCCCTCCTCTCATTAGAAGCATTAGAACTTCCTAGTACTGAACCTAGTCTGAAGTACATACATGGCTCCAGAGCATAGGGGCCACTTATGGACAAGTAGGTACAGTGTTTCAGCCCCTTGGGTTCAGTAATCTTTTAGCATTAACAGATTATGGATATTAATTTTTGTTTTGTCATTGATTGATTGCAACTTTTTAAAAAATTCATTTGATACATAGAAAATTTTATTCCAGTTTCTTACTTCAAATGTGCCTTTGTTTTTAGATGGATTTCTTTTATACTGGAGATTTTATTTTCTTACACATTCTTCCACTTTCACTTTATTATATTGTTTATTCCATTCACATGCATAAAGTTTTGAGAGTTAGGATTGCGATTTTCTTCCATTACTTCTTTAGGTTTTTTTTTTTTGTTTTGTTTTTTTATTTAAGATTTTAAAAATCTCCTTCCTCTTATACATCAGTACTTTGACCTTGATGTTAGTTTTACTTAAACTATTTTGATGCCACTCTTCCCCCCAAAATTCTCTTTCCGTGCTCTGCTTCTATTTGTTTATCCTTTCCCTAGTTTGGGAGTTTTGCTTAAATTATTAATTTATTTCTCAGAATCAAACAAGAAGATGATAGAAGGCTGGACTGTCTTAGGAAAACTTCACAGTGATTTTTAATGATCTGAAGCTTCTCTCTAAAATAGAAGCCCATAGTTGTGTCTAGTTCTAAAAAGTAATGCTTTGCTTGCTTGAATAGTTATGGCCCTAAATTTATAAATAAATTTAGGTAGCATCATCATTGTTTGATATTCACATGGTCCAATCATGAACAATGATTAGCTATCCAATTATTTAAGTCTTCCTTTATTTCTGTAAAGAGTTTTATAATTATATTCATATAAGTCCTAGTTGCATCTTGGTAGTTTAGCAGCAAGAAATTTTATGTATCTTTAGTTACTTTGACTGAAAGTTCTAATCTTTTCCCATTGAGTCTTATTAATTATACACAAAAAGGCTGCTTTTTTGGAGGTTTATTATATTGCCAATTATTTGACTGAAATTACTAGTTATTTCAACTAATTTTTTCACTGAATCTTTAGGTTTAGTTTCTAGAGATTGTGAACTGACTGGTTGGGATATGTGTATTCCTCTCCTCAACACAGACTCTCAGAATCCTTATCTTCCTACAAAGCTAAGTTTAGGTGTCACCTCCTCTGGGAGGCCTTCCCGAATCCTCTATTGTCAGTTTTTTCTCCCTCTTGAATTACCTTTCGTTTATTTGTGTGAGCATACATTTTTTTATCCCTCCCACTCTAATACAGATATGGTAGAATGCTAGCTCCTTTAAGGAAAGGACAGTGTCCCTTTTTTATCTTTACATCTCTAGTACTTAAAGAGAAACCTCTCTCAAAGGAGGCATCTCTCCAGAACAGCTTCCCAGATTTAATGTTTTCATGGGTCTGCATCCACTCAGAACAGTACAGCTCATGAGCCCCCATTAAAATATATGTTTTTCCTCTAGTCAGCCAGAGGATACAATTAGTTCAAAACAAGACATTTAATAGAGTAGTATAGTAAGAAGATTTGTAATAGCACATTAATATATACCACACTCTCACATGTATACATATATAAATATATATGTGTCTATCTATGCATGTATCTATGTATGTATGTAAATATATACTTATAAATAATATTTATATATCTTGGCTACCAAATCATTACCAGAGAAATTTGATACAAAGATTTTCTCCCATTTGATTATTTTCCTTCTTACCTTGGGTGTATCAATGCTTTTTGCATATGTATACAGAAGGCTTTTCAGTTTCATGTAATTAAAATGATCTATTTTATCTTTTGTAATTACATCTATCCCTTGTTTGGTTAAGAATACATCTCCTACCCATAGCTGTGAGTAGCATATGATCTACTTCTCTTCTAATGCTTTTATAGTATGATCTTTTATATTAAGGACATATAACCTTTTAGAAGGTATTGTGAAATATGGTATAATGTGTTGGTCTAAGCCTAATTTCTGCCGGATTGCTTTCCAATTATTTTTCCAGCAGTTTTGATCAAATGAAGAGTTCTTTCTCAAGTAACTTATATTTTCTAGTTTATCAAACTAGATAGAATTTTATAATTATATTCATATAAGTCCTAGTTGCATCTTGGTAGTTTAGCAGCAAGAAATTTTCCATAGTTTCTGATTCTCCCTTTTTTTAGTCTGTTTCTTTGATCTACCTTTTCTTTTTTTTTTTTTTAACTAATACCAGATGGTTTTGATGAACGCTGCTTTATAATACAGTTTGAGGCCTGGAAGTGCTATTCCCCTTTCAGATCTACCTCTTTTCCTAGCTACCCTGATATTCCAGAATTTTAATTTTTAAATGAATTTTAGTATTATTTTATTGAGTTCTGGAAGTATTCCTTTGATTATTTGATTGATATAGCATCAAAAGTATGAATTAACTTTGGTAGGATTCCCATTTTTATTATATTGGAACAGCCCAGCCATGAGCCCTGAATAGTTCTCCAGCTTTTTGTTTATTTCTTTAAGGAGTACTTTGAAATTGAATCTATACAGGTATTTCGTGTGTTTTGATAGATTGATCCCCAGATACCGTATACATTTTGTAGTTATTTGGAATGAGAGTTCTCTTTCTGTTACTGCTTCATGGATTTTGTTATTATCATACAGAAATGTTGTTGATTATTATATAGAAATAATTTTGAGGGTTCATTTTGTAACCTGAATCTGTGTTGAACCTATTTCTTGATTAGTATCTTGGTTGATTTTCTAAGTAAACCATCACGTTATCAACAAATAGGGATAATTATATCTCCTCTTTTACTCATCTTAATGCCTTTAATTTTTTTCTCTTTACTTATTTTGATTGCTAACATTTTCAAAACTTTATCAAATACTAGAGGAGAGAGTGAGAAGTCTTGCTTTACTCTCATAATTATGGAAAAGGTTCTAGTGTACTCCCATTGTATAAATGCTTGCTTTTAGTTTTAAATACTTTTTATTGTACTAAAAAAAGATCTTAATGCTTTGTATGATTTTTTTTAACATAAATGAACTTTGTCAAGGGTTTTTTTTTTCGTGAATCTCTTGAGATAATCATGTATTTCTTGATGTTTTTGTTTTTAATATGATTATATTGATTATTTCCCTAATATTAAACTATCCTTGCATCGCTAGTATAAATTCCACTTGGTCATCATAAACAATTACTAGGATGAACTTCTGTAAACTGATAGAATTTTATCTAAAATTTTTAATCAACATTCATTGATTTTGGACTATGGTTCTCATTCTGTATTTTATCCTTTCCTAGTTTAGGCATTAGGACTATATTTGCCTCTTTAGAAAATTCTATAGGATTCTTTCTTTCTCAATTTCTCTAAATAATTTGTGTGGTATTGGTAATAGCTGTCCTTTAAAAGTTCAATAGAATTCTCTTGTGAATCCATGTGGACCAGTTTTGCTTTCCTCCTTTGATAATTCCTTTACAGCTAATTTTATTTCCATTTCTGAGATATCTATTTGGTTAGTTTGGGTATTTTCTATTTTAAAAAGTATTTCTTTTGAGTTCTTAGTTTTGTTAGCATAATTTATTACATTTCCCTTGAAACCAAACCTTTTTCTAAACATTTCCATTTCTGTTGGAGGTGCCATCATCCTTCTAGTTATCCTATTTTGTCACTTTGGAAGTTTCCTTGACTCCTCACTTTCCTTCACCCTGCATATATGATCAGTTACCAAATCTTGTTGTTTCTACCTCTACAATAATGATTTGCATCCATTCCTCTTCCTTTACTTGTACAGCCAGTCACCTTTCACCTGGACTAGGAAGCAATAGCTTCCTAATTGGTCTCCCTACCTCAAGTCTTTTCCTTCTCCAATCCATCTTCTAAGTAGCTAACGTGAAGGTCTGACTATGTAGCACCCCACTAAACAAAGTCTAGTGGCTCCCTATTCATTATAAGATCAAATATTATTTCATTCTGTATCATTCTTTTCAAATTTATATTTTTATATTTCTTACATGTATATTGTTAGTTCATAACAAAATTTATAGGTTAATAAATATACAACACTGATGGTGTGTATTTGCAAATTTTTTACTGCTAGGAGTATGTAATAAAAAAAATTGCAGAGCACTGTTCTAAAGGGTTGAACTTACAATAAGGTAAGCTAGATGACTATGAAAGCAGATGCTGAAGAGAGTTAGGATAAAATTGACCCTGAGATCTGGCATATGGTGGTCCCAAATCTCTGGATGAGCCATGGCTGGCCCTTCCAAAGCTAATCCAAATTGTCCAGAATCCTGAAGTTTAAAGAATTGCAAGAGAGATGCTCTACATCATTCAGTCCCTAATAAGAATCTTAGAGTCTGCTACAGGAGGGCTTTAGGGCTTCCACCAACTCCACTTATACTTCTCTCTCTCTCCTTCTCCCCACATCTCCTGTCATAACCACTTGCCGTAAACAGGAAGATTTTTTCAGTCATTATTTAAAGTACCCAAAACTTAGTATCCAATCCTCTTTTTTCTCTGTCAAGTCATGTATCCAACCTCTTTGAAAAATTAGCCCAATTCTAGGAAAATGATATATGTAGATATGTATGTATGTATACACACATATACATATATGCACACATACATGTATGTATACAAACATATAGATACATAACTACATATATACATATACACACATATGGCTACAATAATGTAAATGGAAAGAATAACTTCCACAAAACAATTGAAAATGAATGTTACAATTAAAACAACTCTGAGGTACCATCTTATCTGATTGGCTAATATGACAAAAAAGGAAAATGATAAATGTTGGCGAAGACATGGGAAAATTGAAAGACTAATGCATTGTTGGTGGAGTTATGAACTGATTCAACTGTTCTTTAGAGCAATTTGGAACTATGCCTAAAGGGCTATAAAACTGTGTATACCCTTTGATCCAGCAATACCACTACTAGGTCTGTATCCCAAAGAGATCATAACAAATGGAAAAGGACCCACATGTACAAAAAGATTTATAGCAGCTTTTTCTGTGGTGGCAAAGAATTGGAAATTGAGGGGATGCCCATCAACTGGGGAATTGTTGAACAAGTTGTGGTATATGAATGCAATGGAATACTATTGTTCTATAAGAAATGATGAGCAGGTGGATTTCAGAAAAACCTTGACTTACATGAACTGATGCTGAGTGAAGTGAGCAGAACCAGGAGAACATTGTACAAAGTAACAGCAACATTGTGTGATGATCAACTTTGATAGACTTAGCTCTTTTCAGCAAAACAATGATCTGAGACAGTTCCCAAAGACTCATGACGGACAATGCTATCCACATCCAGAGAAAGATGCTATCCACATCTGAATGCAGATCAAAGCATACTATTTTCTTTTTTTTTCTTTCTTGTGGTTTTTCCCTTTTGTTCTGACTCTTCTTTCACAACATGACCAATGTGGAAATATGTTTAATATGATTGTACATGTATAGCCTATATCAGACTGCTTGCCATCTTGGGGAGAGAGGAAGGTAAGGAAAGAGGGAAAAATCTAGAACTCAAAATCTTATAAAAGTGAATGTTGAAAACTATCTTTACATGTAATTGGAAAAAATACTAAGTGAAAAAAATAAGCAAATGAATACTACAAAGTTAGAATGGTAACGAAAGGCTGGTAAGCAGGCGTTAGCATGACTGGCTGATGAAATATCGCACTTGGAAGAGGCTGGGGAGCCTGCATCCAGGGAGGTACGATGGCATGTAATGGAAGTGCCTTGGAAAGATTCAGCACAAGCAAAGACTTTCTGTAACTGGTTCCAGTCTGCTAACTATGTGATAGACTGTGTAAGCAGAACTGGGGTACATTCAAAAGGCATTTATCAGCCAGAGCTAGCACCTTTGGTCTGATTCCTTCCTTTCTGGCTCTGTTCCAATGGGAGAAGAGAAGCAATGCTGTAAAGGGGAAAAACCTCAGGCACCCCCAGCTGAGGCTGATATGTGGCCCATGAATACAGGCCTCATTGTTTTTTCCTGTTTTAGATGGAGGAGACTGGAGATAGCTATGACCTTGGGACCTTCAAAAAGTCAGAAGGGTGATCCCCTAGGAGGTGGCTAGAGTGGATGGAGTTCATTTTGGGGTTTGCAGCTAATCAGTCCAGCATCTAGACCCCAAAGATTGAGGAGATATTTTCAGAACCCAGTCCAGCAATAGCTAAAATGTGAACTCATCCAGCAGTAATGCTGCATTTATATGTAAATTTGGTGGGGCCATTGCCATGTATCAACCGTGTTAAGTCCATTATCCCCAAGGACTGAGTTGGTATAGGAGACAGCATGCCCCTGAGGTGTTGGGCAAAATTTCTGTACTTCTTTTCTTACAATATAAGCTAAATAAATGTGCTTTTGTAAAAGTCAATTGATATAAATTGGTTAAAGGTAACTGGAAAGTTAAGTGTTGGCAGCTAACAGTGGAATGAACACCTTGAAGAGGTGACACCTGAGCTTATACCATTACAGAAAGACAAACTCAACCACTCCAGGAGACCCCTAGAAATGGGGAAATGTAGGGGGCAATGTAGCCAGTCTTGCCCTGAGCGAGTAAGACCAGAGTCAATCATGACATAAAGAACAAGTTTAGCCACAAAGAGGAAACACGAGAAGTCACCTCACCCCATTCCTCTGAAGGGAGGTTGGGGGTTTGGGGTGGGGTCTGCAGGTATGGAACATTGAACACATCATTTTTTTTTAATGTATTGATTCTCTTGCTTACTTCTTTTATTTTCTTCCTCTTTTTCTATCTTAAATTCTTTGTTAAAGGGGGATGGCTCTCCATAAAGGAAGAAGAAGAGGACAGGAAGAAATTTAGGTGACATAAAAACAAAAGGCATCACTACAATTTGCTGTAAAATAAAAACTAGCTCAATATTGAAACTACCTAGTTTCAATATTGAGTGTTACATAGCCTTGTCTGACTAATCATTCCCAGATTTGATTCCTATTCATTTTAATATCTCCTCAATATTGAAACACCTCACACAGGCGTAGAATACGAACATCCTGTTTCATTCAGGTATGTTTATCTTGACAATGTAAGTGGGGCAGGGACTTTTTCCTTTTGCCTCTGTATTTCTAGTACCTAGCACAATGTCCAGAATATGTCGTTGTTCATTCATCCAGTCGTGTCCGACCCTTCATGACCCTGTGGACCACAGCACACCCATACTGTCCAGGGGGTTTTCGTGGCAAAGGTACTGGAATGGTTTACCATTTCCTCCTCCAGTGAATTAAAGCAAATAGAAGTTTAATGACTTGCCCAGGTCACCTGTGTCTGAGGCCACATTTAAATTCAGGTCTTCCTGACTCCAGTCCCAGTGTTCTATCCACTGAGTCACCCTGCTGCCTCCTAGGAGATGCTTAACAAATGCTTTTGGGTTAAATTGGATTACATTGTAAACACCTTGGCTGCCCACTGGAATCCTAGGCTTTTATGTCTTTTGAAACCACACTTGGGATTGTTTTGCACCTAAGGTCCTTTCCTTTCTCTCCAATCCCCATTGTTGTGGGTTTTATTTGAAAGAGAAAATAATTGCATTTCCCTGCCCTTCCTCCCTGAGGCACAGGACCCAAGTCAAATTTCTCATTTCTTAAAAACTCCCAAATGCTTTCCAGTTACCTTAAGTACATAATGGCTAACACTGGGGCACAGTGAAGCCTGCAATAGCTTCCCGTGACCTAAATTAGAATCTGCTCCAGATCAAGTTGAAGCTCATTTTTTAATGGGCAGTCATCCAGACCACAAAAACCGCCACAGTTCACAGACGGTTGCTGTGCAGCTTCAGTGTTCAAGGATATGAGACTTCTGAGCATGATTTGTTCTACAGAATTTATAGCAAGGAAAAAAAAAAAACACTCAATAAACTTTGTGTAAGGTTAGAACAGATTACCCCCAAGCCCAGGGGTTCTCTACAGCCAGCATTCTGTCAAGATAAAATTCTGTTTAGCAGTCTGCTATCTGAAATTCTAGGACATATGACATAGGAGTCACTAGTAGGAATTCCCTTTCTTCTTGGTAGGTTGGGCCACCCCAGCTCTGAACTATCCACTGCTTTTCTTGCCTGCTTTAGAAATCTCAAGTAATGCCTCTGAATGGAGGTGGGTTATAATGGCACAAAGTTCTGATCCAGCTTAACAAACTTTCTTTTACATAGTCTGAAAACGTAGTACTTCAGTCAGGGTGAAGGGGTCAGGGAGTAAGTGCAGCCTTAGATGAAAGGAATGATTCATCAAGGAAATTTGAAAATCTTGACCATCCATTTCTTTCTGCCCAGAATGAAATCTTTTTGGGGGAGGTGTATAGTTTTGAGGCTAAGTTAATATACCCAACAAAGCAAAGGCCTCGAAAGCACTCCATCAATATGGTTAGAATTTTATTTTTCTTTTTTTCTCCAGAAGAGTAAATAAATCTGATTTTGATAACAGATTTTTCCATAAATTTTAGGCAGTGATTCCCATTGATTCTGTGGCATGTCAGGGGATTTCCAATGATTTCAAGAATCACCAGGAAGTTTTCAAAAAAAAATCCATAGAAATCAAATGTGAATTCACTTTATTAATTTTTAAATATGCCATACAACACTTTGACAGGAGGTATGTGTATAGAGGTATGGGGTGGGGGAAGGGAGGATTTGTTCAAAAAACAAATTTTTAGATGGTGGAGAATCAGGAGAGGGTCAGAAATGCTACCTGAATGACATTAAAATTTTAAATTACAGGAATGATATTGTAGCCAACATCGAACTTTTAAATTAGTGTTGGACATTTGGGCTATAGACAAAAACCAAGTACTTTCTTTTAAAAAAAATCTTATTTAGTATTTTGTTTTTTTTCCATTTACACAAAAACAAATTTTAACATTCCTTTTTTTTTTAAAATTTTGAGTTCCAAAATGTCTCCCTTTGGGGGGGGTGGAGTCAAGATGGCAGAGGGAAAGCAGTGACTTGCCTGAGCTCTCCCCCCAAACCCCTCCAAATACCTATAAAAAATGGCTCTAAACAAATTCTAAAGCAGCAGAACCCACAAAAAGACAGAATGAAACAAATTTCCAGCCAAAGACAGCCTGGATGGTTGATCAGAAAGGTATATTGCTCTGGGCAGGGAGAGGAGCGAAGTGTGGCATGGGCGCGCAGGCCACAGGGACCCTAGAGCAGGCCCCAGAGGACTGAATCTTTGGGAGCTGTGGCGGTTTCCAGACTTCTCAACCCAAGAACGCCAAAGACAACTTAGAAGGTCAGTGGGAAAAGTCTGTGACTGCGGTGAGAGAAAGCGTTAGGTCTCAGCCACCCCCGGGGCCGCAGCTGTTTCCTGACCTTCCGGCCCATAGATTGAGGGAGAATCAAGTGGCTAATCAGAGGGGGATTGCAGGGATCTCTTTGCCAGTGCTGAGGCAGGAATCTCTTGCTTTGCCTGTACTTGGATCTGGGTCACAGTTCTGAGGGGTGGTCCTGGGGCAAGGAGGAGTGCTGGTATGGTGAAGCTTGTTGTGGCGGTGGAGAGAAAACACCTTGACCCTTATCATAGCACCTTGGAAGAACTGAAAATTTTCAGGTTCCTAGAAGGGCTCTGAAAACAGCTGTACAAACCCCCAAAGCTTGGGACAGTACATTCTCCACATTGGAAGCAGACTTTTACCTTAACAAAGAGTTTAAAACTCAAGTAGTTGGCTGCGATCATGAGTAAGCATCGCAAAAAGAGTCAGACTATATTATCTTACTTTGGTGACAAAGAAGATCAAAACATACTACCAGAAGAAGACAACAAAGCCAAAGCTCCTACATCCAAAGCCTCCAAGAAGAATATGAATCAGTCTCAGGCCTTGGAAGAGCTCAAAACGGATTTTGAGAAGCAAGTAAGAGAAGTAGATGAAAAACTGAGAGTTTTGCAAGAAAATCATGAAAAACAAGTCAATAGCTTGCTAAAGGAGACCCCAAAAAAAAGTACTGAAGAAAATAACACTTAAAAAATAGCCTAACCCAAATGGCAAAAGAGGTCCAAAAAGCCAATGAGGAGAAGAATGTCCTAAAAAGCAAAATTGGCCAAATGGAAAAGGAAGTCCAAAAGCTTACTGAAGAAAATACTTCCTTAAAAATTAGAATACAGCAATTGGAAGCTAGTGACTTTATGAGAAATCAAGACACTGTAAAACAAATCCAAAAGAATGAAAAATTAGAAAACAATGTGAAATATCTCATTGGAAAAACAACTGACCTGGAAAATAGATCCGAGAGAGAGAATTTAAAAATTATTGGACTATCTGAAAGCCATGATGAAAAAAAGAGCCTAGACATCATCTTTCAAGAAATTATCCACGGAAACTGCCCTGATATTTTAGAACCAGAGGGCAAAATAGAAATCGAAAGAATCCACCTATCTCCTCCTGAAAGAGAACCCCAAAGGAAAACTCCAAGCAATATTGTAGCCAAATTCCAGAGTTCCCAGGTCAAGGAGAAAATATTACAAGGAGCCAGAAAGAAACAATTTAAGTATTGTGGAAACACAATCAGGATAACACAAGATTTAGCTGCTTCTACATTAAGGGACCGCAGGGCAG
>NW_020954585.1:17607193-17804882 GCF_900497805.2 Vombatus ursinus
CCTGATTGTGTTTCCACAATCAGGATAACACAAGATTTAGCTGCTTCTACATTAAGGGACCGCAGGGCATGGAATATAATATTCTGGAGGGCAAAGGAGACAGGATTACAACCAAGAATCACCTACCCAGCAAAACTGAGTATAATCCTGCAGGGGAAAAAATGGTCACTCAGTGAAATAGAGGACTTCAAAATGTCTCCCTTCCTCCCCTTCCTCCTCTCATTGAGAAGGAAAGCAATTTGACATAGGTTATATATGTATAGTCATGCAAAACACATTTCCATGTAAGTCATTCTGTGAAAGAAAACACAATAAAAAAACCCCAAGAAAAATAAAGAAAAGAAAATGTATCTTTGATCTTCATTCAGGCTCTTCTAGTTTTTTCTCTGGAGATGGACAGCACCTTTCAAAGTAAATCCTACAGAATTGTCTAAAAAATAGCTAAGTTATTCATAGTACATCATCATATGATACTGCTGTTATTGTGTACAATGTTCTCCTGGTTCTGCTCATTTCACTTTGCATCAGCTCATGTAAGTCCATGTTTTTCTGACAGCATCCTGCTCATCATTTCTTAAAGCACAATAGTATTCCAGTACAATCATATACAACAACTTGCTCAGCAATTACTCAGCTGATGGACATCCCATCAATTCCTGGTTCTCTGCCACTACTAAAAGACCTGCTATAAATATTTTTGTACACATAGGTCCTTTTCCTTTTTTACCTCTTTGGAATAGACACCTAGTTGTGGTATGCATGGTTTTACGGCCCTTTGGTCATAGTTTCAAAATGTTCTCCAGAATGGTTGAATCAGTACACAACTTCACCAAAAGTACATTAGTGTATTAATTTTCCCACATCTGCTCCAACATTTGTCAATTTCCTTTTCTGTCATATTAGCCAATACAATAGGTGTGAGGTAGAAGCCGAGAGTTGTTTAAATTTCTACTCTCTCACCAATAGTGATTTAGAGCACTTTTTGTGGGGGGGGCAGTTAGGCAATGGGGTTAAGTGACTTTTCCAGGGTCACCTAGCTGGTAAGTGTTATGTGTCTGAGGCTAGATTTGAACTCAGGTCCTGTTGAATCCAGGGCCTGTGCTCTATCCAATGCACCACCTAGCTGCCCCTAGAGCATTTTTCATATGACTATAGATAGCTTTGATTACTTTGTCTGAAAACCTCTTGTTCACATGCTTTGATCATTTCTCTATTGAGTAATGGCACTTATTTCTATAAATTTGACTCAGTTTTCTGTATATTTGAGAAATAAAATCTTTATCAGAGAAACTCACTGTAAAAAATATTTTTTCACAGTAGTGATTACCAACTATATATTATCCTCCATCCTATTTCCCCCGTTTATTCTATTCTCTCCCTCATTTTATCCTATTCTCAAAAATATTTTTCTTCTGACTTTTACCTCTTCCAAACTGCCCTCCCTTCCATCAGCTCCATGACCCCTTCTCTTAGCCCTTTCCCTTCCTACTTTCCTGTATGGTAAGATAGATTTCTCCACTCAACCAAGTGTGTATATTATTCCCTCTTTGAACCAATTCTGATGAGAATAAGGTTCATGTGCTCCCCTCCCTGCACCCCTCCCCTTTCCCCCTCGACTGTAAAATCTCTTTCAGGCCTCTTTTATGTCAGATAAACTATCCCATTCTACTGCTTCCTTTTCTTGTTTCTCATCCCTTAATTTCATTTTTTTTTAGATAATCATACCATCACATTCAACTCACACCTCTGCCTTCTGTCTTTGTATGTGCCTAATTGCCTTAATAATGAGAAAGATTTTAGGAGTTACAAATATCATTTTCCCATATAGGAATATAAACAGTTTAACCTTATTGAATCCCTTATGATTTCTCTTTCCTGTTTACCTTTTTATGCTTCTTCTGCATCTTGCATTTGAAAGTAAAATTTTCTATTCAGCTCTGGTCTTTTCATCAGGAATGCTTGAAAGCCCTCTGTTTCATTGAATATACACTTTTCCCCCTGAACAGTTACACTCACTTTTACTGGGTAGGTGATTCGTGGTTGTAATCCTAGATCTTTTGTCCTCCAGAATATCATATTCTAAGCCTTCCTGTCCTTTAATGTAGAAGATGCTAAATCTTGGGTTATCTTGACTGTGGCTCTACAATATTTGAATTGTCTCTTTTTGGCTGCTTGCAGTATTTTCTCCTTGATCTGGGAGGTCTGAAATTTGGCTATAATACTCCTGGGAGTTTTCATCTTGGGATCTTTTTCAGGAGAGGTGATCGGTGGATTCTTTCAATTTCTATTTTACCCTCTGGGTTCTAGAATATCGGGGCAGTTTTCCTTGATAATTTCTTAAAAGATGATGTCTAGGCTCTTTTTTGATTATGACTTTCAGGTAGTCCAATAATTCTTAAATTATTTCTTCTGGATCTATTTTCCAAATCAGTTGTTTTTCCAATGAGATATCTCACATTCTCTTCCATTTTTTCATTGTTTTGATTTTGTTTGATTATTTCTTGATGTCTTATAAAGTCATTAGCTTCTACTTGCCCAACTATAACTTTTAAGGATTTTCTTCAGTGAACTTTTGTATGTCCTTTTCCATTTGGTCAATTCTACTTTTTAGTAGAATTTTTGAATATTTTTTTCCACTTTGGTCAATTCTACTTTTTAGTAGAATTTTTGTATACCTTTTTCCACTTTGCCTATTCTGATTTTCAAGGCATTCTTCTTTTCATTGAATTTTTGTGCCTCTTTTACCATTTGACCTATTTTGTTTTTTTAATGTGTTATTTTCTTCAGTATTTTTTTTTTGTTCCTCCTTTACCAAGCTGTTGACTCTTTTTTTCATGGTTTTCTTGCATCATTCTCATTTCTTTTCCCAATTTTTCCTCTACCTCTCTTACTTGATTTTAAAAATCCTTTTTGAGTTCTTCCATGGCTTGAGACCAATTCACATTTTTCTTTGAGGCTTTGGATGCAGCAATTTTGACTTTGTTGCATTTCTCTATAGTAACTTTCTATGTTCAGAATTTTTTTCTGTTTTTTGCTTATTTCCCCACCCTATTTCTCTGCTTCCCAAGTAGAAGGGGCACTGTCCCAAGCTTCAGACTTTTTTTGTGCACCTGTTTTCAGAGGTAATTCTGTGGACTTGTAAGTTTTTGGCTTTTCCAAAGTGGTATGATCTAGGGAGAGGAGTGTTTACTACTCTCCTATACTGTGCACTGGTTTATGAGTGACCACAAGCACTCTTTTCAACCCTGGAACTGTGCCCAAGGTCCCTGCTCCCCCACAGCTGTAAGATCTGCTGTGCTAGTGCTCCTCCTAGCACTGGGACTAAGACCCAGGACTGTGACCTTGATCCAAGCATAGGCTACGTAACAGAGTCCTGCCCCTGGTGCCAGTAAAGGGACCCCTATAAATCTCCTTCTGATCTGTTGTCTCATCTGATCCCCTTACTTTCTGTGGACTGGGTCTGGAAACCACCACTGCTGCCACTGATTCAATTGCCTGGAGGCCTGCTCCCGGTTTGCTAGGGCAGAGTCTGTGCTGGCCTTGCTTGCACTGGACTGTGCTCCACTCTCTCCCTGGTGGAACATACCTTTCCTGCCAACCTTCTAAGTTGTCTTGGACTGGAAAATTGTTTCACTCCATCTTTTTGTGGGTTCTTCCACTCTAGAATTTGTTTAGAACGGTTATTTAGAGGTATTTGGAGGGGCTTGGGAGAGAGCTCAGGGGAGTCCCTGCCTTTATTCTGCCATCTTGGCTCCACCTCCAAAAACAAGTAGTTTCACTTGGTATAAGTGGCTCTAAGGAGCATATGAGAAAGGAAAGAATAGGACAAGACACTTTCTACTACTATGGGCTTCTGAATTTTAATCTAATGGAATTATCATGCAAGACTACAAGCATATTTTATTACACAGGGGAGTTATCTCTCTACAAGTTTATTGTAATTCTTTCAATTATTGGACAGTTATTTTGTGCCTGGCTGATAACAGGATCATAGATTCAGAGCTGGATGGGACCTTAGAGGCCATGAGGTAATTTCTTATTTTACAGATGAGGAAACTGAGTAGCAAGTCTTGATCTATTGAAATGACAAAATAATAATAACTTACATTTATGTAATACTTTAAATACTATACCTCTGGCATGAGGGCAAGACCTTTTCAGTGCTGCTCATCCACTTTTGGTGTCCAACAGGTTGCCAACTCTCACCTGCAGGTCCAAGAAGCTGTAGCATGCACAGTGGCCAGACCCCACTAAATTGTCATGGCAGACAGGCTAAACCAGGTCGAGAGTAACCAACAGCCCTCAGACAGGTCAGTGAGTTAGTTGAGGGAATGGCTACCCCAAGTATATGAAAACTTCCCCCAGTGAAACTGGTAAATGAGAACAATTTGTTCCAATGGCTATGAAGGTGACTGATGAAGGCACTATAGGGTGCTTAGAGCTTGGTCAGGCTTTGAAGACTCCCAAGATCATCCATGCATCCTGGGCCATTGCCAGTCATACTGACTTTTGTCTTGCCACCAGACTTCAATGATGCTAGAAAAGACAGTGAGTATGACAACTTTGTGCAACTCTACCTCACTTAAATTCAATTCACATAGAAGTCATCACCTGGTGATGTGACTAGTCCTCTTTGAAAATGAAGGACAGAGAATAACAACAACCACAATAATCTTCACAACTCTATGAGATAGGAGCTATTATTATCCCCATGTACAGACAAAGAAACTGAGACTTTGGGATTGGAGCTAAATCTTGAAGAAAAGTAGGAGAGTTATGAGGTAACAAGGGAGAACATTCTAGGCTGGGAAATAGCCCATGAAAAAGTACAAATTTGGGATATGTAGGATAGTGTGTGAGGCAAGAAGGTCAGTGACACTGGATTATGGAGTATAGAGGATTTTATATTTGATCCTGGAAGTAACTGGTAGTCACTGGAATTTATTGATGTAGGATGACATCGGGATTGATAAGGTAAGATCTGTGCTTTAGGAAGACCACTTTGGCGGCTGCATCGAGGATGACTGGGAGTGCTGAGAGAGTGGAGGCAGTCACCACCAGAAGGCTATTGCAGTAGTCCAGGCCTAAATGGGATGATGATGGCCCACCAGGGTGGTGGTTGTATGAGTGGAGAGAAGGGGACATAGATGAGAAGATGTGATGGTGGAAATAATAAGACTTTGCAACAGTTTGGACATGTGGGTTGAGTGTAAGTGTGGTGCTAAGGATGATATCTAGGTCATGAGCCTGGGTTACCGAAAGGTTGGTGGTAACAGTAATAAGTAAGTTAGAAAGAGAGGAGGGTTTTGCGTGTGGGGTGGCCATGTGGGGATGAGGACATTCAGGGAAGATAATGAATGCTGTTTTAAACATGTTGAGTTTGAAATGCCTATAGGTCATCTAGTTTGAGATGTTCAAAAGGCAGTTGGTAATGTGAACTTGGAGCTTAGGAGAGATATTAGGGATAGATATATAGATCTGGAAATTACCTCTATAGAATGACCTTTGAACCCAAGGGAAATTATGAGATCAACAAGCAAGACGGTGACAGTCAGTGGGCATGACTTGAAGAAAGATCCAGTAAATGATTCTGAGAAGGAGCAGATAAGAAGAACTAGGAGAGAGCAGTGTCATAAAAATTTAGTGAACAGAAAATAGGCAGGAAAAGGTGATTGACAGTATCAAAGGTTGTAGAGAGGTTCAGAAGGATGAAGACTGATAAAAGGTCATTACATTTGGCAATGAAGAGGAAAATTTGGCAATTAATTGGGAACTTCGAAGAACAGTTTCAGTTGAATGATGACGTAAGTAGCAATATTGCAGAGGGTTCAGAAAAGAGTGAGAGGAGAGGAAGAGGAGACATCAGCTGCAGAAACTTTCTGAAGTTTAGCCTTGAAAGAGAGGAGATATAGGTTAAAGCTAACAGGAATGGATGGATCAAGTGAGGATTTAATTTGATTTTTATTTATTTATTTATTTAGGATAGAGGAGACAGAGATATGTTTGTAGACAGCAGGGAAGCAGCCAATACAGAGACTGAAGACTAGTGAGTGTAGGGAAGCAATATGCTGGAGAAGATGGAATGGAATGGGAAATAATATAGATGAATTTGCCTTGGCAAGAAGGGACACTTTTTCATGAGTGGGGGTGAAGGAGGAGATAGTTGGTGATGGTATCTGTGTGATGTGAGATGGGGAGGAAGACATAACAGAGAGCTTTTGAGGACTTCAAGTTGTTTTTCAGTGAAGTATGGTGCCAAATTCTCAGATGAGACAGGAAGGAGGAGGAGCCAGGGGAAGTTTGAGGCTTTTTTATTTTCTCTGTTCCACAGAAGCACCTAGAATCATGTTAGCCACACAGGGAGCATTCAATTATTTTCTGTTATAGGAATGCCTAATACTAGTGAAAAGAGACCTTTTAAGACTGAATTTCTTGCTTCACATTCCCATAAAATGTTATATAATTTGGATGACTGCACAAGAGGGGACAACTAGGCAAAATTAGTCAAATAGTCTGTTTTATAACACTTACTTTCTGAAGTTATGAGGAGCAGCTGAGAGTTGTGGGCTCTAGAAAACTTCCTGGACCCCACTGGATCTTTAGGAAATGTTCTCTATTAGCCTTGTGGAAATTGATAAGTGCCTAGTCTTGATTAATAATTTTTTAAAAATCAAATTATATCAAAACCATATCAAATGAGTATACAGCATTTAAAGCAAGAATTTAATAGGAAAAAATAGAAAAAAAAGGAAAAACCCACTAGAATATACTTTGAAAAGTGAATGCATGATTTCATTGCTATGAGTATTTTTTCAATTGATATAAATTGCTGGCCTAAAGCCCTTTACAACTTAGCAGATGGTCTTGATAGGTTTTTGTGTCCAAAAAAGATTCATGAATCAGTGGTCAATCTTTTTTTTTTAAAGTGATTTCAAAACTATTTGAATATACTTGTTGGACATTTTATTTTTAATTTTTAAAATTTATTTTTAACATTCTTTTCTTTTCAGATTTTGAGTTCCAAATTCTCTCCTTCTTTCCAACCTCCTCCTCTACCCACTGAGAAGGCAAGCAATATGCTACCAATTATACATGTGAAATCATGCAAAACATTTCCATATTAGCCATATTTCAAAAAAAAGCAAGAAAAATAGAGTGAAAAAATGATACTTCAATTGGCACTTAGAGTTCATCAGTTCTCTCCCTGGAGGTGTACATCATTTTTCATCATAAGTCCTTTGGAATTCTTTAGGATCATTGTATTGGCAGCTAGGTAGAGCAGTGAATAGAGTGCTGGGCCTGGAGTCAGGAAGACCTGAGTTCAAAGCTGGCCTCAGATACTTACTGGCTGTGTGACCCTGGGAAAGTTACTTAACCCTGTTTGCCTTAGTTTCTTCATCTGTAAAATTAGCTGGAGAAGGAAATGGCAAAGCACTCCAGTATCTTTGCCAAGAAAACCCCAAATGGGGTCATGAATAGTCAGATGCAAGAGAAAAATGATGGAATATTGAGCAGAGGAGCCAAGGCTTTCACAGCTGATAATCACTACAATATTGCTGTTACTGTGCATACTGATCTCCTAGTTCTTCTCATTTCACTTTGCATCAGCTCATATAGGTCTTGCCACGTTTTTCTGGAACCACTCTCCTCATCACAGCAAAATAGTACTCCATCACAATCATATGCCACAACTTGTTCAGCCATTTCCCAATTGATGGGCATCCCATCAATTTCCAATTCTTGGCCACCACAAAAAGAGCTGCTGTAAATCTTTTTGTACATATAGGTCCTTTTCCTTTTCCTTTGATCTCTTTGGGATACAGACCTAGGAGTGGTGTTGCTGGGTCAAAGGGTATGCATGATTTTATAGCCCTTTAGGCATAGTTCCAAATTGTTTTCCAGAATGGATGGAGCAGTTCACAATCCCACCAACAGTTCAGTGGTCAGTCTTCTAGTGAAGAGCCTCTATGAATTTAGCTACTCTAGTCCTCAGAGGACAGAGAACCAGTCCTATACACAGTTGCCCAGATTAGTGGGATATGTCAAAGCTGCACTCTGCTGGTATGGCCTTTGAGAACTCAGGCTCATGTCCAGGCCATGATAAAACACCAGTGCAAGCTTTTGGTGAAGACTACTTTAAAGCACCCATGACTGACACTGAAGCACGAAACTATACATATAGAGCAAGCCAATATCACAATTTAAGAATGTAAAAAAGCCAAAGAAATTATTTTTTTCTATAGAGACATGTAATTAAGAATTACCACAATTAATTCCATGAATTCCAAAGTTACTCAATTGTATATGTGTACTTGTCAATTAGACCACTTTATTTAAATGTTTTGTGTTTTTTCCCCTCTTTCTCTAAAGGGGAAGAGAGCTATTACTCAAGTTTAAGTGTCTATCTACCACTGGTGGATATACTCTTCTAAGAGTCTCTTCTTTTGACTTTCCTCTGTTCTTTCTTTCCTGGTTATCACAGAGTCTAACTAACTGGAGAGTAGGCAGCTGATGATTGAAGTATGTGGCCTCTACAGGGCCACCAACCACATTCTGGGACAATTTCTCTGACTGGTATGCTGTTACATACGGAAACACATCAGGACTTTTGTAAATTATTTCTTTGTGTGGCTTCATTAGTGGTCAGCCTGGGGATATTTTCTTTGGCAATGCAGGATCTAAGAATTTCTTTTCTTTCTAAACTCCCTCCTAGAACACTTTTCCCTAAATAAATAGCTGTTATTTCACTATGCCTCTAATTTTATGTTGTAATAGTATTGTTGATCATCATTGAAACTGGGTAATCAAGTATTTGCATCTATTTCATTAGTATGTTCAATCTGATTAAAATTTGGGCTAAAATAGCACTATGGCTATCTAGTTATTATAATATTAATGTGCAGAAAAAGAATTGTATCTTCACAGGGTGACTCCTAGTTTCAGGGCTACCTATATTAAAATTTCCTTACACGATTTAAGGCAAAATTTGGAGAACTGTGAGGTATTCCCTAAAGTGTACAAGCAGGAAGGCAGGACACTGTGTTAAGTAAATCATCAGAGCCAGTGGAACATTCCAGCATCCCTGAAAAGACAAGAGTGAGGGAGCGGGCGGTTTCTGGGAACTAATTACAAATCTCTCTACTGAGGAGTATGTGACTTCATATACTGGTTTCTATGACTCCTAGTTTCTTAAACAGTAGTCTCAGAAAGGCAGCCTGACATAGTAGAGAGAACACGACTGAAAGTCCCAGAGACTGAATTTGAATCCCACCTCAGACATTTATTAGCTGCATAATCTTGAGCAAATAACTTGACCTTTCTCAGCCCATTTCCTCATATTCAAAATGGGATAATAATCCTTCACAGGACTGCTTTGACTGCTAACTAATCAATTGATCAATCAATAAGCATTTTTTTGAGAGTTTACTATGTCCAAGGTACTGTGCTGTTGTTTTTCATCCTTACTTTTTGAAGAAGACCAATGACATCACAATGAGTGATGTCTTGACTTACCTCTGAATTATATTTAAGTGAGATAGAGTTGTGCAAAGACATTGGTCTCACTCTCTCTACCACAGCTATCAAAGTCCAGTGGCAAGAAAAAAGTCAGGATGACTGGTGATGCAGTGGATAACCTTGGTGTCTTCCATGTCTTGAAGCCTTAAGCACTCCACAGTACCCACTTCAGCTGCCTTCACGGCTGTTGTGACAAATTATTCTTGCCCACCCATTCTGCTGGGAGAAGTCTTCTTTAGAAAATCTCCAGCTTTTCAATGTCCTTCGCAAACCGGCACCTATAACTGTTCATAATATTCTAAATGAGGTTTGACCATAATAGGGCTATGGCATCCTTCTTCTGCCTTTTAAAAATGTGATTAAGGATCTCATTAGTCTTTTGGCTGCTTTACTCCAATTTTTCATATTGAACTTTGTTAGACAAGTTAATTTTTTCAACCCAAATGTAAGAATTTCCCCCATTAGATTGTAAGCTCCTTGAGGGCAGGATTGCCTTTCACCTCTTTTTGTATACCCAGCATTTAGCACAGTGCCAGGCACATAGTAGGTGTTTAATAAATGTTTATTGATTGATTTTACATTTATCTCCACTGAAATTCATCTTATATTGAACCCAATCTTTTCAAGATTTTTTGATCTTGATCAAGTTAGCCATTTGACACTTTGTGTCACCTTTCAATTTGATGAACATGCCATCTATACCTTTATCCAAGTCATTGATAAAAATGTTTAATAGTACAGATTCTTGGGATATTCCACTGGAAACCTCCTGCCAAAATCACACTGGTCCATTGATGACCATTCTTTCTGTCCAGTTCAGTGTCTACTTAGTCTAAGGTCTCCAGTATAGTAGGAAACTATACTCTGAAAAGCAAAGATCAGTTTACGCTCTCCCTCCCAAAGTATGCCATTTTATACTCAACCACCCACTTGGCCATTTTGCCAGAAGCCCCTTCCTTTCTGTTCCAGAGAAGATTGGCACTGGATCTGCACTGCTGGGATTCTCCCTGTCCAAAGCTGCTTTTTGTCTCCTGCCCAGACCACCAGGGCTGGGCAAATTCTTGACTGCCTCCTTGCTGAGGAGGGGCAAGTTCTGACTGAACCATTGCTGAAGGGAGGTTCTGAGAGCCAACAACAGAGGAGCCATGTGGAACTCGGGGAGTGGAGGATGGAATGCGAAAGAATAGTATATTTAAGGTGGTAATATGAACTGTTACTGCTGTTGTTTCTTTATTCTCTAAGAATTACCTACTAGGGGCAATGTTTCCTTTCTTCTCTTTTCATTAGTGTTTAATGACACTTGACACATTTCTTTACTTCTGAGGTGCTAAAGACAGGTCAAGAAGAAATCATTCAGCATTTTTGTCAAAGTTACTCCTAACCAAAAGTACTTCTGGCTCCTATGTACTTTCTTATCCTTACAGAATCCTGATCTTTCTTCACAGTTCAGCTGAGTTGCTACCTCCTCAGTGAAACTTTCCCTGACTTATCTCGTTGTCAGAGCCCTTTCCTTTATCAAACTACCCAATATTAGATGGAGGAGGGGATGATCAGGAGAACCCTTGGCCAGTTTAATAAGTTTCACAATCAACTTGAGGATATTGCAAAGCATGGACCTTTATCATAAGGTTTTTTTTTTTTAAATTTCCCATGGATCTAGACCTTTGTCCTTGCCTCCTGCTGAGAGGTCATGGGAAACCCCTCTGATTGGTCTCCAGTCACTGGGTGGCCTGAGCTTCAGGATGGGCTCTTGCTAAGGAACTGTCCTCCTTGGGGTCTCTAAGAGTGAGCTGAGGACAACCTATCCCTTTGGGACCTTTTCTGAACACTTTCTCTCCCTTGAACTTCTAAGGTGGAATGCCAAGGAGGAAGTCAGAAGAGGATGTTTCTCATCTTCCTGTCTCACTCCCAGCACCACTAGAGATTTATAGATTTATAGATTTACAGTGAAGCACATGATAGAAGATGTACTCTCGGCCTCAGAAGAGAATTCAAGGATATTATTTCTGAAATCAAACCTCTGTAGGGGAGGATTTTTATTTCCCTAGGCAGCATGATTCTGGAACATTGCCTGCTGGCAGAGAAGGGAGATTTCCTGGGCAGCACCAGCTTTGAGAATTGACTCATGGGTCATCCCTAGTACAAATGTTCCCGAGTTCCACAGTTTAGACATTTGCCTTCTGGAAGGGAGATGATTTCCTTAACAGTATACTATTACGCTATTAGAAGGAAACCACCAAGAGGAGAACCCCGTAGCTCAAAAACAATGGCCATATTGGAACGAATTGGACAAGCTGCA
Organism: Vombatus ursinus; assembly: GCF_900497805.2. Taxonomy (NCBI): domain Eukaryota; kingdom Metazoa; phylum Chordata; class Mammalia; order Diprotodontia; family Vombatidae; genus Vombatus; species Vombatus ursinus. The sequence continues at coordinate 17,619,009 of NW_020954585.1, forward strand.
CCTTGCTACCTCTCCATGATATTGCTGTGTATGACTTATATGGTGCACATCTGAGGTTGTTCAGTGTAAAGAGTCTCCACCTTCTGGGAGACTCTAATGAGAGTAATAGACTATTTGAAAGTTTTGGGTCCTGCATCTGTTCATACATGCCTGTGAATCCTTTGCTTCCGTGATGGGTGAAATAAAAACTATCGAGTATCTGATACTGAGTATCAGGTATACTGAGTACCTTTGTGGGAAGGCATTCTCTAACCCACGCATGAGGAGACTCTAGACATGCCTAAGCTTTGTTTCAGAGATTTCCCTGACTCCCAGTTTGGGAAAGCACTAAACAAAGAAACTAACTCCTCTGTGGTCAGGTTCCAGAGACCAGATCCAGTCTGTGTGACTCCAGAGTCCATTTGGGGGTGGTGGCCTTGGGTCACAGCTGCTCCATTACACACATTGTTTATGCTGTCGTCCCCCCCTTCACCTTTCCCTCTATAGAATGCATACTCTGCATGTTCTTTTTGAATCCCCAATACCCAGCATGATGGTTTGGTGGTTTAAACAGGTTTGCTAAAACTGAATTGTTGGTGCCAATTATTATGAAAGATGTATACTTTACATATAATGCTAACTTTTGAGACTTATTTTTCAGACTACAGTGCCTTATTTTAGGAGGGAAAAGCCTCCTAACTTAGAAAACATATATCAAGGATGTTACAAAAGGATATCTTAGCTTTACAAAAGGATTAACTGAGCTCAAGGTTTCTTGAAACTGAGTATCTTTAGAGAAAATCTTATCTAGTGATGTAACGTATTTCTTTTCCCACTGGACTACCTAGAACAATGTAAAATATTTATTAAGCTATTCTTCTCAAAGAGGCAGGGACTCTATTAGCTAACCAAGAAGACATCCAGAGAGACAGCAATTCTTTGTTTTTAATCATAGTGGAGTAGCAAAACTCAAGAATGTCAGATGGACAATTTCTTTGGCAGCCCATACACATATTACTAAAAGGTTTTCTACCTTCGAGAATTCAATGAAAAAATGATACATACATAAGTAGATAACATGCAGAGAAATGATTTGTTATGTGTCTGTTGAATAAAATCAAGTAGGGGTTATCATGAGGAATTTTTATGATGCTTATGACATTAAACATACTTCAGGACAACCTTGACACTGGACTTGCATGTTTAAGGCCTAAAAAAACCTTAAGAAGACTCAAACAAAAATCAAGCAATATGCTTAATAAAGAAACTTATAATCCTGGCTCTTTGAAGGGGTATGTGCCTCATCAGAGTCGTGAGGAAATGGATTTCATTTCCAATTTTGTCAATGACTAGCTCTACGGAGCAGCCAGGTGGCACAGTGGATAGAGCACCTGGCTTAGAATCAGCAATACTCTTCCTGAGTTCAAATCCAGCCTCAGACTCTTACTAGCTGTGTGACCCTGGGCAAGTCACTTAACCCTATTTGCTTCAGTTTCCTCATCTGTACATGAGCTGGAGAAGGAAACAGCAAATCACTCCAGTATCTTAGCCAAGAAAACCCCAAATGTTGTCATGAAGAGTGGGATACAACTGAAACAACTCAACAACAACAACAAGCTCTGTGACTCTGGACATATTAGTTTCTTCTTCTGAAAAATGAAGGGGTTTGACTAGATAACGTTTAAAATTCCTTTTACATTTTTGTGATTTTTCCCCCCTCCTTGTATCTCACTACCCAAAGAGAAACTGTTAGCCAGTTGTTCTGGCTGGAGAACAGCTAAATGATAAATTAGAAGAAAAAATGCCCCCAACTTGAGGGTGTCTGTGAGAATGAGAAGTTAGGCCTCAGTTTTCAAGCCATGACTGGAAAATGGCTCTAAAAATGGTGTCTTTAGCACACCTGACCCCTAGTGTTAAAACACCACTGAGCAAGATCTAGAGGTATTTTGGATGGCTAAAGTGGCTGCACCAACCAACAAGTAGGTTACTCCACCTGCTTGGTGATCATCTCCACATGCCCAACTGAAGTCATTATCTTTCTCCCTGAATATAACACTCCCAATTTCCCTATTTCTGTTGAGGATACCACCATTCTCCCCATCAGCCCATGGTGGCTCTGGAAGCCACCACTGACTCTTCAATCTCATTCACCCAACACAGTCCGTGCTTGACTTGCCTCCGGGTGATCCTCCATGTTTGCAATTGTATATTACCACCTCACTTAGAATTCACAGTTTTATTCCAAGCTCAGCCACATCTTACATTTTTCTTCATCACCTTAACTGCTAGTGTTTCTCCTGCTAAAATACCTTTTATTCATTTTGCATTTTTTAACATATTTACATGGACATGTTGTCTAGCACTACAGAATGTAACTCCTTGAGGGCAGGGAAATACTGTATTCTTGTTTTCGTATCCTCAATTCCTACAATAGCTGGCACAGAGTAGGTACTTAACCCTATTGATTGACGGAGTCTACCTCCACTCTCACAGCCATCCCTTTCTCTTGACCTACATCACCACCATTCTAGTTCAGACCCTCATTATCTTTTATCTGTACTATTGCAATAATCTCTTAATTGGTTTCCCTGCCTTTAGCCTCTTCCTTCTCCACTTCACTTGCTAAACCGATGCTAAATTGATGTTACTAAGCTCATATGTCTGACCACATCCCTTCTTTGGTCAAGAAAACTGATTGAGTCTAATGACTTGAGGATGAAGTACAAATTCCTCTGCTAGGTATTTAAAGCCCTCCATGATCTGTTTCCAACCTACCTTTCCAGGCTCTTTGTACATAACTTTCTCTTCAGCCCAACTGCATTAATTACTATTGCCTATACACAGTATTTCACCTCCTATTGTCATACTTTTGCCAGGTTTTTTACCCAAAGCCTAGAAGTCTTTCACTCCAAACCCTCATTTCCTGAACACTTAGATTCCTTCAAAGCCCAGTGACTAAAGTGCTACTTAAAGCTCTATATAAATAAATGCTAGTTATTGTTATTATTATTGAGGCCTTTTCTGATACCTCTAGTTGGTAGTTTGCCCTTTCTCCCCCTCCCATGCTTTGTATTTATCTATGAATATGTATCCCTTTCCCACACTCCCAAATATAAACACAAGGACAGGGATGGTATTGCTTTTGTTTCTGTAACCTTAGTGGGTAATACAATACCTGACACACAGAAGGAGCTTAAGAAATGCTTACTGACTGCCATGGCTCCTACAGTTTTTGAGAATTGTTTGAGGTTCAAAGAAGCTATGTGACTTGCCCTTGATCATACAACTGGTAAAAATCAGAGAGTAGGTTTGAAGCCACATCTTCCTGTTTCCAAGTCCATTAGTTTATTCACTATGGTATGCTACCTCTTGATAGAAAATGACATGTCCAAAATCTTGCAGATTGCCTAGTGAGTAACGAAAGTAATGGATTCCTTGTAAAAAACCCATCTCTATGTGTCACTAGAGTTGGCAAATTCAGTGTCATCAAGTTTAGATTTGGAAGGGATTAGAATAGTTAATTTCAAAAGTAAGGACATCGAAGTTCAAAGAAGTTGGTTTTCCTGAAATCAAAATGGTAGACCTGGAGCTAAGACTCGAATTCCCAACTTAATTCCAAGTCCACTGGTCTCTTCATTACACTATGGATGCTTAAACTAAACTCCCCCCCAACCTCCTACATTAAAGCCCTTAGGAGTATGGCTTGCATCTCTATCATGTGTAAGCTTCATATAATGCTTAGCATACTATTTGTTTTTGTTTTTATTTTTTAGCATATAAACACATTTAATTCAATTTCTTTATTGAACAAACATCATTTAGTAGGGTTTAGCATGATGGGCACAATTTTTTATTGATAAATTCTATTTTGAGAAAACATACATATACAAATGCACAAAAACTCAAAAGTATACTTCTTACAACACTTCAGCAAAACAGTACAAAAGAGAGATTGCAACGGAAAGTTCCTACAACTATGCGCTTTTTTTTTTTTGGCTAGGCAATGGGGTTAAGTGATTTGCCCAGGGTCACACAGCTAGTAACTGTCAAGTGTCTGAGGCCGGATTTGAGCTCAGGTCCTTCTTACTCCAGGGCCAGTACTCTATCCACTGTTCCACCTACCTGCCCCTAACTATATGCTTTTGTAATTTAGTTTTGTTGCTGTTTAATGTTTTATTTACATAGTTGTAGCTAATGTGTATATAGTTCTTCTGGAATTGCTTTCTTTACTCATTACTTTACACAAGATTTTCTATGTGTCTTTGAATTTAAGTTTTTAATATGTATTGTTTCTATTATTTTCACATAGCATTTTATTTCAGCCATTCCCCAGGACATGTAGTTTGTTGCCAATTTTTTTGCTATTATAAATAATGTTGCCAGAAACACTATTATACAGACTAGCATTTTCTGTTTGTCAACAACTTCTCTGGAGGTATAAACCTAAGGACTAGGATCACTCAGAAGTAATGAAAAATTCTACAACTTGTATTGGCATACTGTCAATGTAAAACAATAAACGTGTAACTATGACAATTATCTCAAAGGCACGTTTCAGAAACTCATTCCTAAACTTTAGGCCCAACTTTTGAAGCTCACAGAATTCATGTTGTTAATAAAAATCTCATTAATAATACTTCTTTATTTTTGAAGAATATAATGTTATATATCTGAAGGATAACTATATTATGATACTTAAGTCACAAATTCAAATAGATATGCATAGAAACCTAAAGGTAACATCCTCAGTCAGTCAATCAACAAAATACTTATCAAGTGCTTTCAGGTGAAGCTTATTAAGCTTATTAAGGAGGACTCTGGCTAGAATCTTGCCAGCAATGATTAAGAGAGAGGGACGGGCCCCTGGCCCCTTACCCCTCACCTCCCGCCTCTCACTTCTCACCCTGTGATTGTCACAAGACAATCTATTTCCTTTAGCTTTACAGAGATGGACAATGGAGGCATCCTTGAATTCCTTGGGGATAACCTGCTCTTGCCATATAACCTGGAAAATTTTGGTCAACTTTTGTATGAGCAATGGAACACCATACTGGGCCCCTACCCCCCTTGTAAATCTCAGCTGGAAAAAAATCAGCACCAGGTGCTTTGCCACAAGTGAGGAGCCTAATGACATTCCACATCTCTTTTCAAGTTGGAAATTTGACTAGAGAGGGATTGACTTTAACCTGTGGTAAATGGTCAATGAGTCATACAAGGACATTCTCAAGGTCTCTCTGAAGAACTCTGGAATTGGTTGCAAGACATGGGAGATGCTGGCAAAGGACAGCCCAGCATGGTATGTCCACATCAAAGAAGGAGCTGTGCTTGATGAGCAAAGCAGAACTGCAGTAACTCAAAATAAATATGAGATGCACAGATTTAGAGACGTCTTCAGCCCAAATGTTCATATGGACATACCGACCTGTGGTAGAACGTTCCGAGCTTGTATTGGTCTGATCAACCACAGTCAGACACACTGTACCTTGACTCCAACATTGCGATGTCATTTTGGTCCTTTTTGAGAATGAAGGACAACCAACCAACCAACCAACCAATCAAGTGCTTACTAAGAGCCAAGCACTGGCTAATCTCCATTGTGTGGGGATACAAAGAAAGGCATACACACTGTCCTTGCCCTCAAGGAGATAACATTCTAATGAGGTAGACAGCATGTAAACAACTATGTACATACAAAATATATACAAGGTAAATGAAAGATAATCTTAGGGGAAAGGTACTTGTGTTAAGGGACACTAGTCTTGCATAAGGTAGGATTTTATCTGAGACTTGAAGCTGAACCTCCCTCTGCTGGGAAGCTAGGAAGCAGAGACAAGGAGGGAGAGCATTCCAGACATGGGGGGCAGCTAGCAAAAATGCCTGGAGTTGGGAGATGGAATGTCTTGAACAAGGAATAGCAACGAGGCCAGTGTCATTTGATGGATTTTCAAAAGCACATTTCACGCACAGTAGAAGTATACAGAGATAAATAACATTAAGGCTTTAGATTTGTATTTTGTGCTACATTAAAGTCTCAGAATTTTAGAATTACTGACTCTCTAGACTGTACCCCTCTGCCCCAAAAGCATTTTCACCCTGGAAATGCCTACACTCTTGAAGCTGTCCCACTCTTTCCATTGGTGAGTTCCTGCCCGAAACCTTCATTTAAGGAAATGCCTGGGCCAGTCATGTTTCTTAATTCCAAGCGAACTACAGCTCATTCTCTCTTGGCTTCACGTCAGATTCTCTGGAATTTTTTATTTTGTTCCTTGCTCTTCTCCCTGCTGCCCTCCACCCCTTTCCTCCTTGGATTTTTGAGTTATCTTCCCTTATTGGAATATAAGCCCCTTGAAGGAAAGGATTGTCTTTCTTTTTGATTTTATTTGTATTCCCAGCACTTAGCCCAGTGCCTGGCATATAGTAAGCCCCTAATAAATGCTTTCTAATTTTACTTAACAACTATTCTATGACGTAGGTACTAACAGTATTATTATTCCCATTTTACAGAGGAGAAAACTGCAGCTTGGAGAGTGACTTACTCATAGTCATTTCAGTCATAAATATCAGAGACAGGCCTTGAACCCTGGTGTTCTGACCTTGAAGTTCAAAACATTCTATTCAGTAAGCCATCATTTATCACTAAGAGAAATCAGAGATGAGAATGTAATCTGCAAACCAGGCCAGTGAATCTAATTCATTACTGGAAAATTTCTAGAATGTATTATTAAATGAATGGTTAGTTAATATCTTGGAAAGAAGAGGCGATCATGAAAAGCCATCATGGCTTTATCATATATATATCATACCAGAATAATCCTATTTCTTCTTCCTTTTTTAAACAGAATTACTAGACTAAAAGATCTCAGCTTAACATTTCACAAAGATTCTCATGACATTCTTGTGGAAAAAACGGAGAGATGTGAGCGAGCCAATAGCAGAATGAGGTAGCTTGGGAATTATTTGAATGTGAAACAAAGTGTAGTCCCTAATGGTTTAACGTCTGCTTGGAAAGAACTCCAGTGGAATGCTTTGAAGAATTATGCTTGGCCCTTTACTTTTTAGTATTTTTATTAACGATTAAGGGATAGGAGTCATTTTCACCAAGTTATTTGCCTTTGACACAAACATGGTTTAGGGATAGCTAAGATGGTATGGTGGAGTCAGGATTCAAAGGACAGGACTCCATAGCTGAAAAATGACAGAATTTTAGAGTTGGAATGAACCTAAACAATCATCTAGTCCACCCCACTCATTTTTACAGTGTAGGAAACTGAAGACCAGAAAGGGGAAGGGAGAGCATAACAGAAGGTCTTGATAGACTGGGCCAGTAGGCCATGTCTAATAAAATGAAATTTAATAGGAATGTAAAGGCCTACATTTAGATTAAAAAAATTAACTTCAGTGGTGCAAGATATAGAAGTAGCTACATAAACCACATTATCTGTTCTCTAGCCATCATCCTCACCTCTTCACGGACTTTAATAGGTGAGCTGTTGATTCAGTTCCTGGTCAAATCCAAACCAAGCCACCTCCCTGCTTTCCAGCTCCCCTTCTGTGTTGTCTTCCACTATTAGAATGCATACTCCTTGAGAGAAAGGGCTATCTTGCTTGGTTGTATCTATGTCTTTTTTTTTTTTTAATCTTTTCTTTCTTTTTTTTTTTTTTTGTAGGCAATGGGGGTTAAGTGACTTGCCCAAAGTTACACAGCTAGTAAGTGTCAAGTGCCTGAGGTCGGATTTGAACTCAGGTCCTCCTGACTTCAGGGCCAGTGCTCTATCCACTGTGCCACCTAGCTGTCCCTGTTGTATCTATGTCTTCAGTGCTTAGCACAATTCCTGCCACACAGTGAGTGGTCAGTCAGTCAATAAGCATTTATTAAGTACCTACTATATGCCAGGCATTGTGCTAAGTGATAGGGATAAGAAAAAAAAAATAAAAAGGCAAAAGACAGTTCCTTCCCTCAAGGAGTTCACAATCTAATTGATTAAGTGCTTAAAAATGCTCTATTTGTCCATCAATATATCATTTGATCTAAAAAAGTTCAGGGATTTTTAGAGAACTGCATGCTAAATGAGTCAACAGTGGGAGATGACAGATAAGAAAGCTAATGAATCTTGGACTGAATTAAGAAAAGCACAGGGTCTAGGAATGAATAGGTGATCATTCTGGCGAGCTCTGCCCTAATCAGACACCATCTGTTTTCAGTCATAGGTGCCATGTTTTAAGAAGGACACCGTTAAGCTAGAGAGCATACAGAGGGGAAGAAGGATGGTGAAGGGCCTCAAGTCATGTATATGAAAGATCATCTAAAGGAACTGGGGATACTTAGTCTAGAGGATAGAAAACTTAAGGATATGACATGATATCTGCTTTCAAATATCTAGAGGGATGTTATCTGGAAGAGGAAAAAAAACTTGCTCTGTGCAGCCCTAGCATGTTACATGTTTCAAAGAGCTAACCATCCATATAGCAAAAACCATATGGATACAGAAGGTTTATTTCAAATCCATAGTTAAGTGGACAATCCATATGTATGGCTTTGTCCATAGACACACACAATACACATATTCACTGTGTGTGTGTATACATACACACATATACATACATATACAAATATACATATATATTTTATGTGTAAAAATGCGATATCTTAGACAGCCCCTGCAGAAAGATAATGAACTGGGGGAACACAACAACTGAACGGGAGGAGAAAAGAAGACAGATATCTGGGATATTTTACAGTACTCCTAATGACCCTAAGTTGCTTCCTTTCCTTGAAACAAAGACTTATCTTTTTTATACCTATGTTTTTTTTTCACTGATGTTATATCACTATGAAGGTAGGACTACAACACTGTCTCAAGAATTAGAGCTGTAGGTTTCTCAAAGGGCAATGAGCAGGTACATCATAGGCACGAGGAGGCTAGAACTTACTACCAGTGAAGAACTACAAAGGATAACTGGTCTAAAATATAGTACTAAAGAAATGCTTAACTGGAAAAGAAAAATAATTGTTCATATATTGTTCAGAGAGTGAGACACAGTAGGACCACTGTGCTTCATTGCAATGGTAAGAGATCCAGAGGAAGGTCTCCAATATGGAGGGTAGACACCCTCTAAAAGACTTATGGGAGGACATAGACAAGAGGAACACACGATGAAAAGTTATGGATGAAATCAGAGAGGCATCAAAATATCACCATTTTAAAAATGTTAGAACTCCACAATAATGCAATTGTTAAAAGGAAAAAAATACTTGAATTAAGGTTTTCCAAGGTACAATGAGACAGATAAGTTACTATATCCTTGGAGGACAAGAGAAGAAAAGGAGATGGGATGATACTGATTTAATCAATGGTAAGGAATAAGAATTTTGAGGGTGGATGCAGAAGAGTTCAATCCCATTCATTTTATAAATGAATGAATGGATGGATGGATGAAAAAAGCAGTTATTGAGTGCTTACTATGTGTTAGGTACTGTGCTAATAAGCATGAGAATATAAAAAAAAAAATGAGGCAGTCTCTACCCTCAAGGAGCTTACATTTTAATGGGAGGAAACAATACATATTGGGGAATGGCTGCTGGGGAAGGGTGTTGGGCTGGGGCAGAGGTGGGGAACCTGAGGTTCCCTCACATGGCCTTCTAGGTCCTTCGGTGCAGCCCTCTGACTGAGTACAAATTTTACTGAACAAATCCTTTTATTAAGGGGATTTGTACTTTGAAGATCCCCACCCCTGGTCTGGGGAGTCAAAGGATAGTTAATCCACAGGGCATCTGACTGATGTCCCCTTTCCTCAAACAATAGTAGTATTGATGTGATTAAAGTGCTCAGAGCAAGAGGCAGAAAGCAGCATCAGGGAGAACAGCGTGGATGGTGAAAGGGGCAGATGGCAAGATGGCCTAGGACTAGTTCAATTATTACATGGAATGTGAATCATGGTTTGGTCTGAGGCCAATACAACAGGCCAACAAGTTTGCATTTACTCACTAATCAAGATGAGCTCAGCCCCATTGGGCCTGAAGGAGATGGAGAGCCTTGTTCAAGCTCATGGTAAATTTTTAGAAGAAGAAACTAGGCTTTCTGATGACTAGTGAGGTGCTAGTTCCCATCATATTTTGCTCTCCTTTTTTCTCTTAGGTGAGGGGCCTTATAACAGAAACCTATTCTACAATGAGAATAATATACTTAAAAATATCAAATTCGTTATGTTTTTAACAGTGCATTCACAAAGAATATAATGTTCTATCCCCTGAGAAGAAAAACAAAACCCAAGGATAGAGTTGAATTAAATATATTTTTCAGAAATAAATTCAATTAATCACATTTAGCATTTCTTCTCAACATAAACATTTAAAACTGACCTCTATTGGCTTTGTGATTCACTTGTATTCCTAGGCATCACTCTATTTGCTTGGTGCACTTTCATGTGAATCATCTGCCTCATTTTTTTTCCACAAAAATTTCTCATTTGATTTCCAAAGAGACATTTCAAGCTCTTCGATTCTTTTAGTGGATGTAGCAAGGGGTGCTTTTTCACACAACATCTCTATTACTGCCAAGTCGGTGAATTTATTAAGACTGTCATCATTCTGCTCATTCAATATGTCCCAGAAATCCCTTGGCCGCTGCTTTGCTTTTTCCACAGGCTTTGAAAGAGCTTTCCTTGGCAACTGTGTAGGACTGTTCCCGTGACTTTTAAAGAGGTCATCAAGAATAGAAGTGTCACCAAGAAAGTCTACCACAGTGTTGTCCTCTAACGCTTGGTTTTCTATCTTTTTGTTTTCAAATTTCAAAAGAGGTTCGCTTCTCGAACAGTCTGTTCTTGTAAAGTCCTGTTGGTCCTTAATAGTATTTACTAACACTCTCTTACATGTTTCAGATTTACTGTTCAAGGAATTGGATACCAAAGTATCTCTGAATGCTTGGCTCTTTTTCCCATTGACAATCTCTTGGGTAAAACCACCGGGTAATTCTTCAGTTTCTGCATTATTAGACAAAACTTCTCCACAGGAATCATCATTTTGAAACTTATTTACTTTTCCTTTATGTTTTTTTGGACTGCAAATTCGTACAGTCCCACTTGCAGAAACTTTAATTGCTGAAGGATCAGAATCTGACAGGTTTTTTTTCACCAGGGATTTTTTCTTTCTAGATTTACTCTTAACATCTTCTCTTTTCTCATAGTCACATTTGATGACTTCTGAATCATGATCTGCAAAAAAATCTTTTACCTCTGGATACCTGGAAATATAGAAATCTCTTAGCATTTTCTGGCGTTCTTCTGATACAGCACTTGTTATACGTCTAGCAAATTCTTCCACAGAAGATGAACTGAAGAAAGAAGCCATTTCTTCCAACTGTTTCCTGTAGTATTAATGAACAAATCAGTGATTATTTTTCCTTTTCTTTTACTTTTAAAGGGAGACAGAGCCATCAATAATATATAATTTAGGAAAAGGAATATGATCTTTTCAATTTAATCCACAAGGTCAAAATTCTGCAATAAATAGGTATTTTTTAATTGACAGAAGAATATCAAATAGTATCATAGCTACAGTCAAAGGGTAACCTCTCCTTATCGTCAATGGAAAAAAAAAATCTTGCTAGCAAATATTCCCAAAGAATTATGTGCTTCCACCATATTATTCACATCAGTCAGGCAATTTCTGACCTGAGAATAATTTGCATTATTTTTTATATATTTTAAAGCTATGCTATATTTAAGTCTGGGACAGCTAAGTGACACAGTAGATGGAATGCCAGGACTGGAGTCAGGAAGACTCATCTCCCTGACTTCAAATCTGGCCTCAGACACTTACTAGCTGTCTGACCCTGAACAACTTGCTTAACTGTTTGCCTCAGTTTTCTTATCTGTAAAAATGAGCTGAAGAAGGAGACGGCAAACCACTCCAGTATCTCTGCCAAGAAAATCCCAAATTGAGGTCACAAAGAATTGGACACAATTGAAAAATCACTGAAAAACAAAAAATATTTCAGCCCTAAGAAATACAATGGTTAAAATTCCATAGGCACTAAGTTAAGTTGGTCTTAATGAATAAAATGAAAAACATTTTGGGGAAAAGATTTTAATTTTATCTCTTTCAAGTGTCACAAACACACACTGTTACTTTGACACACTTATTGATAACCTTAAATATGAGGTCTTTAAGTAATCTACCACTTATGCAATTCTTTTACCTAATTTATCAAAGAGAACTAAACTCACACAATCAAAAATGCTACTAGTAGGAGTAAGAATTCCAAGAAAAGCACTTGTAAAATATATCCTTAAAAATCATCATTAAAAAAACATCATCATCATCATCATCAATGATAATAACAATGAGATATATTTATATTTATGTATGGGCACATGACTTCTCATGTCAACACTCCTTTTCCCATCAGAAGCAAGTTTTACAGTTTCCTGTTCTCTTGATTGCAATTCCAATTCCATTTTCACAAGTACATTCACTTTTGCTTATTTATCTTTAGTCTCTGTATCATAAAAGTTTCTGGTACAAGTGGTAGTATATCTATATTCTTCTACAATTCTTAAAACCCAGCTGCTGCTTTCCCCAAGCTATCTTGGTCATTTGCATCTTTATCAGAATATTTACAAGGCAGATGCAAGCTTCCAAATTTCCATTCTGGACACTAGCAGTGCTCTTACTAGAGATTCAAAGCAAGGAAGCAAATAAGGCCTTAAAAGGATCTATTTTTCATTTCACGTGAAGCAAATGGAGATTAAGATTATTTTGTTTATTAACCATATCCAAATCCATTTTCATGGACTTTCTAATAAATATTTGTGCTTGTGAAGATTAAGTGTTTAATTGGCATGATTAAGTGACAAGGTTAGATGCTGATGTCTTTATTTATCCACAAACTTGGTATTGTCTCCATGGCTGCTAAATAAGCTTACATTTACTATGCCAAAAAGATGACCTCAGCTATAACTTGACAGTTCTACTATCTCTAGAATAAGAAATGGCTATGATCCTATTTTTTCTGGAGTTAAGTAAACATGATCATTGTATATGATACTGCATTCTACAGAATGAGTTATGATGAAGAATTTAGTTTCATTTCTGCCTTTATCTGAATGAGCCACAAGCCACAATCAGGGTGTTAGTCTCTTAAGTCTGGAAGGAACATTATTTCTTCCAGGTTACCACTATGATGGTATTTCAAGAGCCTCTTAAACAAAGAGACTGAAGCTAGCTGACTCCAGAGTAATAGGACTTAATGCTGGAATCTTGGAGTTAGTTTACTTGAACAACCCAGTTTAAGCCCCAAGAGGTGAAATGTCTTGACTTAGCCCAAACAGGTGCTAATTAGCAGGGATTCAATGCTTTGACCCTAAATCCAAGGCTCCTTCCCCTACACTGCTTTTCTCTCTTTCAAATGTCCTTACATATATATCAGAAGTGGTTTGATCATCGATACTAAGACTCCAATTTTGCTTTTCTTGTTTTGGGAGAACAAGAGAATGGAGCCAAATGTGCTCTGCCTGTATGCCTCTTTCTGAAGCAAGGTAAAAGTGGAGGTAAGAAGTCCATCTAAAGAGCAGCACAAATTCCCCATCATGGTATTTAGGACAGTCAGGTACCATAGAGGTCATCTAGTCCAATCCCTTCATTTTATATATTAGGCAACCCAGTACCAAAGAGTGAAGTGATTTATCACAGGTACCATACTGTGGAAAAGAAGTGGTGGTAGGAAATGTACTGACATCTGTCATTTTTTGTTTCCAAGTCTCCTTAATGAAGGAAACAAGTATTTATTAAGCACCTACTATATGCCAGGCACTGTTGTAAGCACTATAGACATATTATCTCACTTTTATCCTCACAACAACTCTGGGAGGTAGGTGTTATTGTTATCCTCATTTTACAATTAAGGAAACTAAGGCAGACAGAGGTTAAGTGACTTGCCCAGGGTTATACAGCTTACTAGCTGTGCCTAGATCTTCCTGACTTCTGACCCTCTTCTCTGAATCCACTGTTTATTCTTTGAGCAGAGCAAACAGAAGCGGAAGGGCAAACTCTTACTGTGGCTAATATTTTTAAGTGGTGCTGAGCTAAAGGCCCAGGGCTGAAGGGCTAAAAAATTTTATTTCCTTTAGAGCAGAGGTGTCAAGCATGTGGCATTTCAGAGTGCTGCCTGGACCAGATTAAAATGCATTTGGGAAATATTTAACAAAATAAATAAAAATACAATAAAACAAAGATAACATTAGCAGCCTGTAGAGATCCATGGGCAGGTAGGTGGTGCAGTGGATAGAACACAGGGCTTAGATCAGGAAGACTCACCTTTCTGAGTTCAAATCTGGCCTCAGACACTTACTAGCTGTGTGACCCTGGGCAAGTCACTTAACCCTACTTGCCTTAGTTCCTCATCTGTAAAATGGGCTGGATAAGGAAATGGTAAATCACTCCAGCACCCTTGACATGAAAACTCCAAATGGGGTCACAATGAGTCAGACACAACTGAAACGACTCAACAAGAAGAAGAGATCCTTGTGTATAGATGAGTGGCCCTTGTTTCTGTTTGAGTTTGACACCAATGCCTTAGAGGGTGGTTAAATATACAGTCACCATCCATTGTCAATTATTGCCCAGTAATGACTTAGAAAATATCCAAGAGGTCAGCTCCAAAACCTTTTCTGAGTAATTGTGCTGAAGAGGTGTGGCCTTGCAAATCTGTCTTTAATCTACAAAACCATCTGCAGTACTATTAGGCAATTTGTTCATATTTGGATGTATTCTACTTAAAACATTAAAAAATTTTTTAGATCTATTTTAATTTAGAAAAAAAAATCTACATTATTCTCAAATATTTAGAGTCCAGATATGGACAGAACTCAAAGAATCTGGGCTTTTGACATGAAGTTCTAGATTACTTGACAGGATTTACTCAACATCTTATTTCTTCAATATTCAATTCCATTTTAAGCAACTGACCTTCGGATTCCTTTTGGAGTTTCTCCCATTATAAAGGTGGTCTGGCCCACATGGTAAACTTCTTTCTTTTTATAAATCACAGGATTTGTAATGTAAAGGGGAAGCGAGTGGTTTTCTTCACTTGGCTGCTGTCCTTTCTTAAGAATCTTTGTGTATGAATCTTTCTTTCTCCTCTCATATGTCTAAAACAAGAAAAGATACATGTCTAAAAGATATGTCTAAAACAAGAAAAGATGTTTCAAAAAAGCACATTATATCATTTTTTACTTTCATTTTTCATGGAAGAATTTTATCCTCCCCCCTTCCCCAACAAATACTTAGGAATATATATTTAACTGAAATCATATATGATTTCAACCTAGATCTCAACACAGATAAGACAGGGAGAAAGGGTTCAATGTGATTTAATCAAAGAAAAAAAAAAAGAACACTGAGGAAATTTCCACAATAAAAAATTTTTAAAGTTATTCACGGGACATATTTTTCAAAAGAAACCTAATATGTCAAAATAATGATCTCAGGACAAATTCCAAGACAAATGGGTACTCTGACATTTTTATGAATTTTGAAAAATTCATAAATTGAATTCTCTTACAAAATTTAAAGCATTTTATATTTACACAGTGAAATAAATCTATAAACAATTATTTGATGTGACATCATTTTTATGTAGTAGGTGAGCTGGTAGAATAATTTTTAACTTTTCAGCACCCATTGTGTTTAAAGGATTTGTTAGTGATTGAGGAAGACAATCACAGTTGGGTGGAATTTGGGGTCATATTTATTTTATGAAGAGGCAGTATGGTATACTATAGAGGTTAGAGAGCTAGCCTGAGATCAGGAGCACCTGGGTTTCACTTCTACCTGAAACATACTGGCTATGTGATGTTGGGCAAATCACTTAATCTCTCATTGTTAAAAGCAAGTCTCTGCGACTATATGATACAGAGCAGGTGCCACTTCCCCTTGTTATGGGGAATTTCCTCATCAATTTCAAATCCAGTGGTATCAATTAAGATATAGTTTGTTTTTTTTTTAAAAGGCTTCCATAAAAAAAGAAATTTCAGTTACTGCACATAAGGACGTTCTTCTACATGACTATTGGTCCATGAACTGCATACATCACATCAACCAATGTGGGATTTCTACTACTTTTAAGTAGTAGAAATTTTCAGGGTGATATTTCCATTTACTTTAAGATGGCAGACTGAACTCTACAGCTTCAGATACCAATTTTCAGTACCATACTAAATCTGGTCAAAATCAATCGTCCCCTTTAAAAGCTGTTGTGGAATAGAAAGACAAAGGGCAGAATGGGACAAGGAGACTTCAGTTTGGTAAAAAATGTAGAATGCACTGTTCTCATAATATTTGCCCTTTCCTAAAAAAGTATCTTAAATTATTATTTTATATGAAAGGAAATGTTTGGTCTTTAAAAATAAGGTTAAAAAAATAAGATTCAAAGGGATTTGTACCTTGATATTTTCTCACGATAGAAAATGAATGCCTGATGAATAAACTTTAAAAGCTCACAATAAAGACTCATAAAAACTTGTGATAGTAGATGAAACCCCAGCAACAATTAGCCAATACTGAGGAAAAGGTTGGGAATGTTGACATATGAGTGTAGATGTAAATAGAAGAATAGAACCAATAATAATTTAAAAAAAAACACACTCTACTCATCTTTAAGTATTTCTCAATTTTATGGCCAGACAATGCAAATGTTTGTTTACGTAATTACTCAGGGTCTTTCTGACCTTGGCAAGTATCACAAAGTTTATGCTTCATATATATAAATTTTCTTTCAATCCCTTCTCTAAATTGTTCAGTATAAACAGGCTCTCTTAATTAGGATTATCAGACATGTGGATTGTCTCTTCCTGTCAAATCCTCCTGTTTGCAGCCAAAAGTGACTGTCCAATGGTTCATGAATGACAGAACTACAATCAAACCTGGGGACAAGTGCTAGTGACAAAAAGGTGGTGGGGTCCTTTGAATTAGAACAATCTGGTAGTATATAGCAAAAGTCACAAAAATGATTATACTGTCTGACCCAATAATTTCATCTTTGAGAATAATATGCTGAAAGTTAAAAAACAAGGTATCTGCACAAAGACTTCCATAACAGCAACAGATATAATTATAAAAAAAAAAGGAAACAATTTAAATGTCCAACAAGAATGGAACAGTTAAACAAATTGTGGTACACTGTCAAAATGGAATCCTATAATGCAATCAAGACCCACAGGTTTGAGGCATACAAAGAAATCTGGAAAAACTGGGAAGATCTGGGGAGTTTTAATGAATTGTAAGCTCAATATGAATCAGCAGTATAATGTAGCATCCAAAAAATTTAATGAGATCTTGAACTGTATCATTAGGAGGGAGAGTCATAGCTTCCAGGAATAAAGAGAGCATATTCCCTCAGTACTCTGCCTGGTGAGAACACATCTGGCTTACTGTATTCAGTGCTGGGCACTAGATACATTGATGAGACTTTGAGAAGCTGGAGAGAACCCAGAGGAAAGCAATTAGCATGGTGAAGGTCAGTTTTGAGTCCCTGACACATGAGGACTGCCTGATGGAACTGAGGATGTTTAGTTTAGAGAAGTGAAGACTCCAGGGGGTCGTGATAGCTATCTTCAAGTATTTCAAGGGCTGTCATGAGGAAGAGGGATTAAATTTGTTCCATTTGGCTCCAGTGACCAGCACCAGGAGCAATGAGCAGAAGTTGCAAAGATAAATTTAGGTGTGATGTCAGGAAAAAACTTTCTGACAATTAGAGCTGTCCAAAAGTGGAAATGACTGCCTTGGGAAGTGGTGGGATCTCACTCAATGGAGGTCTTCAAATGTGGATGACTACTTGCCAAGTAAGTATATGATAGTGGGGATTTCTTTCATGTATGGGATGTATAGGTCGTGCAGCAGACAGAGTGCCAGCCCTGGAGTCAGGAAGACCGGAGTTCAGATATGGCCTCAGACATAGCTGTGTGACCCTAGGCAAGTCATTTAACCCTGTTTGCCTCAGTTTCCTCATCTGTCAAATGATTTGGAGAAGGAAATGACAAACCATTTCAGTATCTTGACCAACAAAACCCCAAATGGAATCATAAAGAGTTGGACACAATTGAAAACAACAACGAGTTGGACTAGATAGCTACTAAAGTCCCTTCTAAATATAAAATTGTGTGATTCTGTGTTTCAACAAGGGAGAACTGGAGCATTTTAAGCCTCTTTATTAAATACTAAGTGCCAAGTAATGTACTAAACAGTGGAGAAAGAAAGCAAAACGGTTCCTGCTCTTGCAGGGCAAGGCAGATGGAAATTCATCTTCTTTAGCATCATTTTTACTGATAAGACCATATCTGTTTCTGATGTTGAACTACAGTGTCAAGGACTATAGTGGTAAGGACGCTAACAAATCTGGGAGAGGCAGGGATTAGGTCTCTACAGGAATTGCTCCCCTGGGACAATCACTGTCAAGATCAGGTTAGATGAATGGCCAGTTGGCTGGAGTGGGGAAGAAGGATGGGACATTACTATTCACTAGGG
Organism: Vombatus ursinus; assembly: GCF_900497805.2. Classification (NCBI taxonomy): domain Eukaryota; kingdom Metazoa; phylum Chordata; class Mammalia; order Diprotodontia; family Vombatidae; genus Vombatus; species Vombatus ursinus. The sequence goes on from NW_020954585.1 coordinate 17,637,508, forward strand.
ATGAGTGGAGGAGTGGTTGCGGTGGTGACAATGGTTTGGCCTACCTGGCCAATAGCACTGGATTTGAAATCAGAGTCCTAGGAGCAAATCCAGATTCTATCACCCATGTGACAACTCCCTTAATTTCTCTCAGCTTCAATATCCTTATCAGTAAAATTAGGATTGGGGCTAGGTGATCTCTAAGGACCTTTGCAGCTCTAAATCTAGAATTCTATGATCCCTCTTATCTTGAAACATTTGAATGAACAAATATTAACTAGGTACCTACTATGTGCAAGGCACTATAGAAAATATTGGAGATACAAAGACAAAAATGAAAAGCAGTCCCTCTGCTCTAGGGATTTATATTCTACTGAGGCATAACACATATCAACAGATAAAGGCAGTATAATTGGAGGAAGGAGATACCATTAAGGTTTCATGGAGGAGGAGGCATCTGAGTAGTCATGAATTAAGCTGAGGATGCTATGATAAGGAGGGAATACATTGTAGGCATGGAGGATAAATGCACAGAGCTAGGAGATTGAGTGCTGAGTTCTGAAAAGAGCAAGTGGGCTAATTTGCTTAGAAAATCAAGAGTGTAACAGAAAGTATGATCTGGTAAGCACGGAAAGGTAGGCCAGAGTCAGAATGGGAAGGATTTTAAATAACAAGCTGATGTCTTTCTATTTTATTCTTGAGAGACTAGGGAGCCATTGAAGATTCTTAAGCAGGGATATGACATGATCAGACCTAATCTTTATGATATTTTGGCAGCTATGTGGAGGAAAGATTAGAAAAGGTAACAACCCAGAAGCAGGGAGACCAATGAAGAGGTTATTGTAATAGCTCAAATGAGATGTAATAGGGGCCTGAACTAGGATGGTGGCCTTATTAATGAAGAGAAGGGGATGAATGTGAGAGTTCTTATGGAGGCACTATTAACTGAATTAAGACACTTAGAAATGTAATGGATATGGGGATAAAGGAGAGGAAATAGTTAAAGATGACTCTGATATTGTGAATCCTGATGACTAGAAGGAGAGTGGAGACCTCAACAAAAACAAGGAAGGTCACTGGAGAGGCAAGTTTAATGTGAAAGATACTGAGCTCCCTTTTGGACATAGTATCATGGGTTGAGAGCTGTAAGAGACTACAAATCCCTCACCTTACAGAGAAGTAAACTGAGGTCCAGTGAGATTAAGTGACTTGCCCAAGGATATGTTGAATTTATGATGCCAAAGGGACAATGAAGTTGTGGTTGTCAACAGGAAAATGGTGATGCAGGTCTGGAGCCTGGGAGAGCAATTAAGGATGGGTACATGGATCTGGAAGTCATATGTACAGATAGGAACCCATGGCAGCTGACAGGAACCCCAACAGAGTATGAAGAAAATAGTTCATTGCCCTCCCTAGAGGATATATTTAGAGGATGAAGGATGAATGATATTCTTCTTGCAAAGGAAATCATGAAGGTAAAGTCATACAGGCACAAGGTGAACCAGAAGAAAACACTGTCATGGAAGCCTAGCAAGGACAGAATATCCAGGAAGGTTGTGATAAACAGTATCAAAAAGGGAATAAAGTTAATGCTCACAAAGCAACATTTTGATTATTAACTGCATATCCTTGGTATCTAGATATTGGAAAGAGAATGCCCTACATAAAAAAAGACAAGGGACATATGGTCACAGGAAAGGCATATTTCCCACTGTAAATTAATGAACCGATTGATAAAGTGGTCAGTTTTTGCCTCAGTGGTTATCAATTAATTTGCCAAGGCTTGATTACCACTGATGAAGCAGATAAAATGAGTTTCTGAAATCCTAAAGTTGAGGACCAAACCTTGAACCCCACATAGGTACTGACACAACTTGATAAATGGTCTCCAAAAGTCAGACAACTTCCCTCTAAGCATCTTAACTACAATACCTATGTCAGTATCTTGCTCTGGCACTGGTACTCTCCTGGGCACCTGTCCTAACCTGATGTACTAGCAACTAAAAATAGTATCTGGAGAGACAGCCAAAAAGGCAGCTGCTACAGAGGGCTTTTTTTTGGGTCCAAACTGTTCTCCTCTACCCTGCCTCCCCACCCCCCCCACCTAATTCAACAAGTATTTATTAAGTGCTTACTATGTGCCAGCCACTGTACTAGGCACTAGAATATAAAAGTAAAACCAGAAAAAGTCTCTGCCTTCAAGGAACCTATACTGTACTCTGGGGAAAACATATACACAGATAAGGAAATACAATATATATACATATATATATATATATATACAAAATAAATTTAAAAGGCAATTTTGGTGGGGAGAGTATTAATTAACAAATCAGGGGATCAGGAATGATCTCACATATCCTGTTTTCTTTTTTTTCACGACAATGTTATTGAGACTTTTGAACCAAACTTTTCAGGATGTGTAGGGACTACATCTGAGCATAACAACTGTCATATTAGAATCTCAGAGGCTGGTTTAAGGATTTCCTCACTGTTTTTAATCTTCACTCAATTCAATGTTTTTTGTTTTCATTTTCCACAGAATTTTAGAATTTAGAGTTAGAAAAGACATTATGAGTTATCTAATTAAACCTCCCCCACAGAACAGAAAACCTTATAAGCATTCCTAAAAGAGGGTTATCCAAACGGTTTTGAATAACACCAATAACAGAAAGCTTACTACCTTATGAGGGAGTTCATTGCATTGTTAAATGGTTCTAATTGGTAGAACATTTCTCCTCATGTTCAGCTGAAATCTGTCTCCCTATAACTTCTAACCACCGGTCATAATTCTACTTTCTGGAAAAATGAAACAAAACAAAACAAAACAAAACATAGTATGGACCTGCTACCTCTTCTATATAAGAGATTTTCTTCAGTACTTGAAGATAGTAGTAATGTCTTCCCTTCAGTTTTTTATTCTTCTTGCCAAAAGTTTTCAAAGTGTCTGTGTGTATATTTTCCCCCCACACCCTACTCTTTCCTGATTTCAAGGAAGTCTTCTCCTTCTTAAGCACAGGGGCATGTTGCTCTTTTTTTGGGGGGGGGGAGTGTAAACAAAAATATGTTCTTAGTCGAGATTGAAGATATCTTCTCCATAAGCATGGGGAGCCTTCTCACACATGGATTTTCAAAGGAATACATCTCTGATTTTACACTGTTCAATGAACAGTATAGCTGGATTCAATGTAGGAAATTCTGGCTTTAGCACTGCCTGCTTCAGTTCATTCATCTGTAAAATGATAGGGTTGAAGAAGATGGTCTCTAAAGTTCCCTCCAGATCTTAAATTATGATTCCTCAGGAATGTATCAATTTCATACATCTTAGAATATGTTATTTGAATGTGGGACTGTCCACTTCCTTGTATTCTGCTTGTCACTCTCTTTTTTCTTCATTACAGGGCCTAGACTTTTTATCATCACACTGTATTATCTAAAAGATACATATTTTAGAGCTTTATGTACCCCACACATCTTGTACATTCTGGGGTCAAGGTAGGTGATAACCGTAATTTAACAATAAATCTAATAGCAGGATGCTTCTTCAATGCTATGTATGATTAGGAGTGAAAAACAAATAAAAAAGGTCAAGTTTAGTATTCCTGATTAAATGTGGCCCCATGTCAAATAAATCTCTATGACCTGAATTACGCATATGTGTGCCTTTGCTCTCTCTCTTCCTCCTTCCCTCTCTGTTTCCCCTCCTCTCTCCCTGCTCTTCATTCTCATATATATCTAGTCATAGTCTTTTTCCTGAGCCTGGTCCTTGTCACCAACTACCTATACGACATTTTGAACTAGATGCCTCTTAGACATCTCAAAGTCAATACGTCCAAAACAGAATTCATCTTTCCCCCATAGTCAATGCTCTTCTGAACTTTCCTATTTCCGTCGAGGGCCTCACTCATCCTTCCAGTTAGTCATATTTATAACTTTGAAGTAATCCTTGATTCCTTGCCACACATATCTATCTATCCTGTCAACTGCTATTATCTTTTTTAATGAAGCAACGGAAGAGTTCTGGATTTGGAGTCAGAAGATTTTATGGAAATTTTGTAAGTTCCTTGACTTCTCAGGATCTCAGTTTCTTTATTTGTAAAATGATTGGGTTGGGCTAGAATACCTCTAATCTTCCTTCAGCCTTGAAATTATAGAATAATAGGATCACAGATCATAGATTTTAGAGGTAGAAGGGACCTTGGAAGCCATTAAGTTTAAACTCCTCATTTTGGAGAGGAGGAAATTGAGGCCCAAGGAGGACGACTGGCCCAAAGTCACAAACATCAGAGGAGGGATTTGAATTCGGGCTCTCCAGTTGCCAATAACAAAACCATTTCACTCTGCTCCCTGATGTGAGCCTATGATGTATGCCACTGTGTGGCAGCACATTCTTATAGCTTTTAATGGAATTTCAATGATTATATTTGTCTATCTAAACATAAGTATCAAAATATTTAAAAAAGAGAAAACCAAACTTGGAAAGACTTTCATGAACTGATACACAGTGAAATGAACAGCACCAGGAGAACACTGTACACAGTAACAGTAATATTTTATGATGACCTACTATGAATGACTTAGCTATTCTCAACAATACAATGATCCATGACAATCCCAAAGGACTCATGATGAAACATACCATCTGCCCTCCAGAGAAAGAACTGATATTGTTTGAATACAGACTGAAGCATGCTATTTTTCACTTCCTTTCATATTTTTTCTTTTGAGTCTTCGTGTACAAAATGACTAATATGAAAATATTTTACATAATTATACATGTATAATCTATATCATTGCTTATTGTCTCAGGAGGGGGAGAGAGGACAGAATCTGGAACTCAAAACTGTAAATAAAAATGTTTAAAAAAAGTAATGTAATAGCAAAGAGAATCAATAAAAATATTTTTTAAAAAAGAAAATACCAAAAAAGGGGAAAAAACCTATTAAAGTAGTTCTAATATAAAAAATATTTTAAAATACTATGAAAGGATACAGATTATGACTTCCAATTACAATTGTACTTCAATTCAATTGAGCTCAACCAGCATTTATTTAGATCCTGATCAAATGTGAAAACAAGCACATTTTCATAAATCTTGGGAGGAGAATTACAGTTGTTCTGTGAACATCTCATAGGATTTAAAACTGCAAGGGAGGTTAGGGGGTATCTAGTCAAACTCCCTCATTTTGTACATTAGGAAACTGAAGCCCAAGGAAGTTAAGTTAACCAAGGTCAGACAGGTAGTGAAAGAATTTTTCTCCAGTCATATAACTGAAAGAAAACTAGGTGAAACATGAAATTTTCAAAGTATCTTTCCAAGTCTATGTTCTTTTCTTTTTCTTTCTCCTCTGGGCTTTTTTGCTCCTTCTACCCAACTCCACAGATAAGGATCTACAATTAGTCATTTATACTTGTGGATTGGTTACATTTTATTGTGAATACATTTTAGTCAATTGAGTCCAGAGAAGTAATAGGAATTGTGTTGGACACAGAACCAGGTAAGTCCAGGTTTAAGTTCTGCCTCTTAGACTTCAAAGCTGATTTGTTGTTGTTGTTTAGTCATTTCAGTTGTGTCCAAGTCTTCAAGACCCCATTTGGGTTTTCTTGGCAAAGATACTGGAAGGATTTGCCATTTCCTTCTCTGGCTCATTTTACAGGCTAGATTTGAACTCTGGAAGATGAATCTTCCTGACTTTCAGGCCCGGCATTCTAACCACTGTATCACCTAGCTGTTTTTTTTTTTTTTATCATATAGACAAAAATATGCTCCACACATCCATCTTTGAATTTATGATGGCTCATTTATCAATGATTTTAGGTGTATATACTTTAATTGGTTTGGTTAAATAAAGCTCGTTATTGGCCTATTATTTAGTTTTCTAATAGCTGTAAAATTTATCTGCAAAAAGTCAAAATGTACAAGTCACTGCTTTAAATATACAGTATGTTATTGTCCAAAAATAAAACCTAAATTATTTCAAAGATGTGAAGATTGTGCACTAAGGGTTTCTTTTCTTTCTTTCTTTTTTAAAATGAAACCATGATATAATCAAGCATATGTATATAATATATAATACACATATGATCAAGCAGTGAAAAGCATTCTCTGGCAATGCAGATCAGTCTCTTCTATGAAACTTAGAGTCATAGAGAGTGGCATGGAGAACTAAGAGGTTAAGTGATTTGCTCAGAGTCACACAGTCAGTTATGTATCAGAGGGAGAACTTAAACCCCATGTCTTTCTGAATCAAAGGTCACTTCTCTATCACCAGGCCTGACACACTAAGGCTATATCAAGCAATAAGATTTTTTTTTTTGGGGGGGGAACTGTTCCTTCATGTCTAATGATTTAATTTAAACTTAATCTAGATATAATTAATTATAATTACATTTCAGAGCCATCAGTTATGTTTTAGTTTTAACTTAACCTTCTATGGCATTTGAATTTTCTTGATCTAGGAGCAAAGAGTTAAACCATTTAAAAATTTCTGTTAAGGTTTTTCTCTAAGAACCCCCTTTATCTGCTCCTCATCCCCAAAAGCATCTGGAGCATTTCATTTCAGTAAATTTATAAAGTAACATTTCATTGAGTAGAAAAGTTCCTATGGAAGGGCTCAATTAAAAGATAAGATACAAATGAAAAAAGGAAAATTTTTGACTCCTTCTAATACGTAGCAGAAAGCAAATTCTGATGGCAATGGATGAAAACAAAGAGGAATAGTATTCCCTTTCCCTTTCAACATAGAACAGTGTTAGCATTTGTCACAATAGGAAAGTTTTGAAAGCATTCTCAGAAGTACAGAGTTCTGCAAAGAAACTTTTTCCATTACTATTCAGGAAAGGGGAAAAAACTGAAGCAAAATTCTGAAGAAATGTATGAGTACCAGGAAAAAACATCAAGGAAGTAAGTAAAGATAATGGGGCTGAATCCTTCACATACTCATTTACCAACAACAAATGGAGAGGAAACATTACAATTCAGGAGACTTAGTTTCAAAAGAAATCTTTGAATAGTCACTAGTTTCTATTTTGGCAGAAAAAATACTATCAGTAACCCAAGCTATATTTCTAACCACCTAGGAGCTAATTCATGGAGACACACTGATACTCTATGTAGATAATACTAATTCCTGCTCTTCTCAGTCATCCTATACCTCCCACATAGCATAAGAAGTTTAACATGCTACAGAAAGCACAATAAAGCCAGGCAACAGATCAGAAGGATGAGTATTTTGTCCATTTCAAGTTACTAGGTGGTAGTGGAATCTTCTAATAATCAAATGTGTATTCATTTTTGGTAGAGTTGCTTTCTCAAGCAAAATATCTAAGATACTTTGGAAAAATGAAAAGCATGAGATGTTCCCTGTTTTAATTAGGGATATTAAAAAACACATCACTTATATTAAAATGTCATCTCCACAAAGCTGCTTTCTATAGTAATCTTTTAGAGAAAAACTCCTCAAAATTCAGAAAATTAGATCAATGAAGACATGAATTTGTGAGTCAATGAGAAAGTTGGAAATAGAGAGGAAAAGTCAATTTCAACTGAATTAAAAAAAAACCAAAGCTATGAAACGAGCAGACTTTTAAAAACCTCTAATAGAAGTTTTGGCATTTTAAATTATAAAATGACTAGAATGGCTTTAATTAATGTTAAAGCAACGCACCTTATTTTCTAAGAATTAGATCTCTGATAGGTGTTATCACACTGAGTGACAAATAAACCCCTTCCACTAGCCTAGTCATGTCAACTTCTACATAGGTTTTTTAATGACTAAATGCTCCTTCATTTTCCTTTCATTAACCACTGAAGCACGAGAGACAGCAATACTTTTGTTTACACATCTGTTCAAACAAAAGATTAAAAAAAAAATTCCTTCTTTGGGAAAAGGCCAAATCTTGTAAATACACACAAAGTCATCAACTTGCCTGTCTTTGCAAAGCAAGGAACCTAAATTACTGTAAAAACATATGGCTCACTGTAAATAAATTAATACAAATAGCATCAGTGCTTCTAAAATGACAAAATCTTTTAACTATCCCTGCAAAAGTATATGTGTGTACATGTGTGTTTTAAAGGTTCTTATCAACTTTTCAAATTAATCTGTCTAGGTTTCTGCCTAGAGGTAGAAAAAGTTACTGTAAATATAATTTTCCAGGGTCCAATATGCACAAAAACTAAGACAAACATGAATTACTCCTTAAATTGTCTTAACTCACCCTTTTGGGCAAAAGCCAACTGGTTATAGGACCTACCACAAACAGACATTAATGTCAAATATCTTGTATAATGGGGAATTTTTAAAGACATTCAAAACTAAAGAAAAAAACCCACAGACACATCCAACAACTTTTTCTAGATTAAAGTTTGTATTTTATGGTCCAGTTGATTCCTTGGAAAGGAATTAAATGAAAATACAAATATTTTTAAGTGCTCTTCTTTCTGAGTAGGATTATTTTTGTAGAGAGTTTAACAGCACACAGTAAAGAGATAGAACAAGTTCCATGACAGTCTTTTTTTTTCCTTCCTCTATTTTACCTAGTGCCACAAAAAGGCAATGAAATATGTGTTATCAGTCTCAAGCATGCTCTTTAGCAGTTCTGCTGAACTGTTTTTGGATGGCTGTACTGGTAATATATTTTGTAAGGGTATTTTTTGTGGGGAGGGCCACTGGAGGAAATGTCTGTTGTAACAAAACAAAATATATCAATTCTTTCAAAAGGCTTGGGAGCCAAAGAAGAGGTGATGAAATGGGCAGGTCCTGGAATCTTTTTGTTTAGAGTTCAAAGTATTTTCTGAGATCATTAATATAGTTCTGTTTTAACCTCGAAGAAAAAGGTCCATGGAAGTGGAGGAAATTCAGGAACATTTAGCCGTCTTGTCCATGAAAGTCAACTATACAGACTTCTAGTTATGGCAACATGAAAGGTGGTTGAGGAACCCAATTTTCCCAAACACACACTAATTAAAAACAAAAAAACCAAAACCAAAAAAAAAAAACAAAAAACCTGACCCAAAACAAATTGAACAATACTCAAGACGACCAAAAAGAAATGGCAGTAAGCTCCTCCATCCAGTCTAAGATGACACAAGAAGATGGCAAGAAGTCTTCAGGCACTGGGAGCAGGGATGCACCAGAGAAGGCAGTAGCCAGTGCTCTGGTAAATGGGCCTGCAGCCTGCAATCACTTTCAGCCAGGATGCTCTAGGGAGATTGGAAGCTAGCCTGAACTTTCTCAAATGGGCCTGGATGTAGGAAGGCACTCTGAATGGAGATACTCCAGGAGGTCAGAAGCCTGCAGGAACTCCAGTAAGTGGGGCCTGAAGCCAGTGGGATTTCAGCCCTGGCTTGTCAGAACAGTAAGAGGAGAAAACCATCAACCATAGGTCACTGCACAGGGAGAGAGAGAGCTAGGCTGTCCACTCCTTGGAGCACTAGGAGACCCAGCAGGAGACAGGGCCAGCTCTTCAACTGAGAACACATGTCAGGGGAGCTTACAGAAGGCCTGAGAACAACGCAACCTCCAACATAGTACTAGGGTTCATCAGGACCATAAAATAGAAGAGAACCAACTCCTAATTAGAGACTGTGCAAAGAGAAGGAAAGGATACTCATTAATTGGGGGCATGGATGAGATGATTATGGAACAGAAATGTAATGGAAAATAACTGTACTGTAAAGAATGACCAAAGGAATGCCTTTCCTAATCTTCCTTAGGTCTTAATAGTGTCTTCCCTCTTGATTATTTTCAACTTATCCTGTTTATAGCTTGTTTGTACTACCTGTTTGCACTTGTCTCCTTTACTAGACTATGAGCTCCCTGAGAGCAATCATTAACCCTTCCTTGTATCCCCAGTGCTTTGCACAGGGCTTGACACATAGCTGGCATTCAATTACTGTTTACTGCCTGATTTGACTGACTCAGAGAAACCTGGGGAAACTTATACAAATTGATGCAAAGTGACATGAGCAGAACCTGGAGAACTATTTACACAAGAACAACAATGTAGAGAAAAAAACAATTTTTAAGGAATTAAGAACTCTGATCAATGCAGCGACCTTGCATGATTCCAGAACACTAATGAAAAAACATGTCCGTAACCTCTTGGCAGACAGCTGATAGACTAGAGGTGCTATAGGGAAAAAACAAATCCATCTACCACATGTAAGCTGGGCTAGTTTTTTCTGAAAAGGTAATGAGAATGAACTAGTTTAGGGGAATAAAGATTGAACTACTGATGTAGTATCCTTGTCTCCTAAAATACAAAAGCCAGGGTACAAGGAGTCAAGGGCACTTGTTCAGGTTTGGCATACACTTCTGACTGGTGATCTACTCTGGCAAATGTGGAGTCAGGGAAGCTATGACAAACTCAATCAATACTCTGCCCATGCTAAGGTTAAATAAAATTCTTTTTTTGTAAACTGTAAGATGGCATAGCAGTGTTTCATGTTGTCCTCTTCCAAAGCTGAACCACTAAATTAACCTGAATCAACACTAGCCTAGAATAAGGTACTGAATGAAACATACATTTTCAGGTATAGCCAACGTGTGGTCCAGTTTTGCTTCACTATACTTTTGGAGAGAAGGAAGAGTTACTGGTGAGGGGGATAAGGGGGTAATGATAGTGAGGTTATGAAAAAAAAAAAAGAAAAAAGACTATCAATGAAAGATATATATATATATAGAAGACAGCTGAAGAAAGTTCAGAAGGGGACACAGACAAGCAGAGAAGTGTTAGTACTAAGCATGTTAAATTTAATACATATTTTAAAATAGTTGTATTATGAGATTTATGTTTTATATACACTCCTTTTTCTGTACTATATATCTTGAAATGTTTATCTGTTGATATTTGTCAAGTTCATAACTGATAATATTTTAAAAGGAAGAAAATTAAATGAAATAAAAAAGAAAGCATACTGTAAGATGTGACTGCTGACATACCATATGAAAATATATTTGTGTAACTATTTGTGGCACTCACAATATATTGTTGCATCCATAAATACTGTATTGGTTCTAGCATAAGACTACTAAGGAACTGGCCATCGTTGCTGAGGATTTAAATAATGAGGAGTGAAAATTACTAGTGTCAACATTTGGCAATATTATTGGTGGCTAAAGAAAAGGAAGTTAGAGTCCCTTGTTAATTTACTCAGAACTGATAAGATAAACAATAGAAAGAATACTGGAATAGAGCTCCTGCCCTTACCTCTTAGTAGTATCATAATAAAGCAAAGATATGGATAATCAGTAGAAAATGACAATATAGGTGAAAAGACATTGACAGTTAAGACATCTGGGCACTAGCTCTAATTTTGCTGCTGACTAGTCCTCTGACCTTGTCAGTTCACCTCTGGATTTCAGTTTTCTTATCTACAAAATAGGGTTTGGGTAGAGGGGCAGTTAAACTGGATCATTTCTAAGGCTCCTTCCAAGTTATTATTATTTTTTGGACTGGACCTGTAATTTCATTAGGGTAGGGAGATCCCAGTGAGTTTATGTATTAGGATCATTTGTTTTAAAAATATTTGCTAAATTTCACTTGTAAATCACTCTAATCCTGGGGTTATTTGAGGTGGAGTGAAGGGGAGAAGGGAGTGTTTTTATTAATTTTTTTTTTGCCACGCAATCATTTATGATCTTGCTCAACTTCACTGAGTCCAAGTTATTTCTTTCCCAGGTTTATAGTCTATATTTTTACAAACATTCATACATTTTATACTTAAGTTTTCAGTTTTGTTGCTAATAATAATTTAGTATAGTAGTTTCTGATAATTTTCACTATTCCTTTGTACTTGTCCTGAATCCCCTCTTACTTTTATTTTATTTTGGTAATTTGCTTTTTTCTTCTTCCTCTTCCTTCTCCTCTCTCTCTCTAAATCAAACTAGTTAATTATATACCAATTTTGTTAATCTTTTAAAATATCATCTTTTTCATTAATTCATTTTTTAATTTTCAAATTTATTTTAAATGCTTAAAATTCAATTCCACTTTAGGTTCCCCACCCCTGTAGGTTCCCTACGTATTAGGCATGCTTCTTTTAAACAGCAAAACGTCCTACCCTCAAGTCATTCCAATGGTGAAGTCGAACTATTAATAACCAGAAGTAGATTCTACTTTTATTAATTTTTTTCTCTTTCTCTAGCCCAGGAAAAGGCATAATTTAGGAATCACTCCCTTGCTCCCATACACGCTCTTTGATCAATTTTCATTCATGATGTCTGATTTTAAGAAACAATGTTTATCTAATTTCAAACTGTAGTACAAAGCAGCAATCATTAAAGCATTTGGTACTTTTTTTAAAGAGGTTGATCAGTGCAACAGATTAGGTACATAATATACAGAAGCAAAAAAATACAATAGCATAGTGCTTAGTAAACTCAAAGAACCTATTAAAAGGGGAAAGACTCAACATTTGACAAAAATTGCTGAGAATACTGGATAGAAAATTTCTGAAAGAAATCAAGTTTAGTCCAATACTTCATACCATACATTAAGGTAAACTCCAAATGGATATATGACCTAGATATAAAAGGTCACATCATAAATGAGCAGAATAAGGAAGGAATTTCCTTTTGTATCTATGGATAGGGAAATAGTTCATGATTTAAAAAGTGATAGAGAGCATTCCACAAGATAAAATGGATGATTTTGATTATGTAAAATTTTTAAAGTTTATGCACAAACTAACCTAATGTAGTAAAAATCAGAATACAAACAGGCAGTTAATATTCCAAGGCAGTTTTCAAAGAAAGAAATAAAAGTTATTAACAACCTTAAGAAAAAATCTTCTAAATCACTAATCATCACAGAAATACAAATTAAGTTTCAACCTCACATTTATCAAACTGATGAAGATGACAAAAGAGAAAGTCAAATATTAGAAAGACTATGGCAAAACAGGTATACCAGGACACTGCTGACAGAGTTGTGAACTGGTCCAGCCAGTCTAGAAACTGTGCATACCCTTTGACCCAGCTAAGCCACTACTAAGTTTATATCTCAAATACATCAAAGGAAGAGGAAAAGGATTCAAAAAATAATAATTACAATAAATAATGCTAAATTATCATAATAATTCTTTTCACAATGACCAAAAATTACAAAGAAAGAAGCAGTTCTCCAGTGTTAGAATGGCTAAATAAACTGTGATATATGAATGTAATAGACTACTACTGTGCTGTAAGAAATGATGAAAGACAATTTTAGAGGAAACTGGGAAGATCTTTATGAATGAATGCAGAGCAAAGTGAGCAGAATTAGGAAAATAATTTATACAATTATAACATTATAGATGAAAACAACTTTGAAAGATAGAACTCTGCTCAGAACAATGATGAATAGTAAGTCCAAAAGAATAAAAATGAACCACATCATTCACCTTCTGGCAGAGCGATGAAGAACTTAAAAGTGTACAAAGAGACATACATTTTCTGACATGGCTAATGTAGGAATTTGTTTTGTTGGATTATGTAGATATGTATGAAGGGATTTGCTTTTTGCTTTTGTTTTTTAATTTGCTCAGTAGGGGAGGAGGAAATTAATTTTAAAAAATTACTATTTGAAAAACTAAAAACAAAAAACAATAAAGTTAAAAAAAAGATGGCATGCTCATACCCCCGACTTCCCTAACGGCTCCAACTCCTCAAGTGAACTCCTCAGCTTGGTCCAGTTTCTGGCTGGCAAGTGGGAATGACAGACTAATTCTTAAAATACTTATTACTTGAAAAATAAAGATAATAAACTACTAAAAAAGGAAAAGAAAAAGAATGCAAAGAAGACTTCCATTAAGTAATTGTGATGGTCAGGGAGAAATGTTGTAGATATGATCTTACTCAATTAGGTAACACTAATGGGACCTATAAATACGCATTGAAGTAACAGGATATAGCATTTTAATAGAATCTTGAAAATATGAATGTTAAATACTTCTTTGGGACTTCAGTATCTCTATGATTTGTGATTTCACTGGTGTGGATACTCCCTCAATAGATCAAAACTCCTCTATAGGTTTTTGAGAGCAAAAGTTTCTTGTCAACAGAATTTTAAATATGTATATATATATATATATATAGATATATAGTTGACATCTTTATAGACTTCTAGAAATCTGACATTTTGAGAGTAGTTCTACCACAACATTCCTGATAATCTTCTAATCTTCCCCCTTAGGTAAAAGGTTAGATTTATATAAGATGGTTTTACAATCTGAAAACTTTCCTCATTCTAGTCTTGCTATTAAAGCAGTGGGAGATGGTTGGTTGAAACACAACAAATTAAAATAACAAAAACACTAATATAGGATACCATGTTAATGTGCTGTGATGTTACCTGTTAACCAGAGCAATTCAACTAAGTTCAACAAACATTTATATTGTGCCTGTTATTTGCAAGGCTTTATGCTATTTACCAAAGATACAAAGACATAAAGTGATATTATCTTTACAATTACACAGAGAAAAGTATAAAACAAGGTAGACTGTGTTGAGGAAAAAGGAGAAATCTAAACAAAGGAGTTTAAGAAAATCCAAGGAGGTCTAGGGGCAGCTAGGTGGCAAAGTGGATAAAGCCCTGGCCTTGGAGTCAGAAGGACCTGAGTTCAAATCCGGCCTCAGACACATAATACTAGTTGTGTGACCCTGGGCAAGTCACTTTAACCCCAATTGCCTCACCCAAAAAACAAAACAAACCAAAAAAAAAAAAGAAAAAAAAAGAAAAAAAAGAAAATCCAAAGAGGGAGAAAACATTTTCAGTTGATCAGGGAAGAACCAAAATAAATACATTTTAGCTCTAAAGCAGGGCATGTCTGCCATGTCATCGATGTTCAATAAAAGATTTCTGAATGAAGAAGTGAATAAATGAAGCCGGCACACAAAAATCTTAATTTAATAAACAGATAAGTTAGGATTCTTTGATTTTCATTGAAAAATATTCATTTACTAAGCACTGGAAACTCAGTGAACTACTTCAAAGAGCTGCTAGAGGGCAAAGAAATTAAGCTACAGTGAATTTTTATTTTTATTGATGTTAGCAAATAAGAGTTAGAAAAATGCTTGGGTTTAGCAGGGTGATTTCTTTGTAACATTCTGTTCCATGTTCTCTCTCCTTATGGGTGGGTGTTGTATTAGTAGTCAATGCCAAAAGAAGATTAATCACAAGTAAAGATAAAGTACAATGAGCATTTATGTGGTTTATAGACTGGAAATCCCTCATACTAATTCACAGTGGCACAACCATGTACAGGATTAACTCTAGAAACAAATTAAGACCTTCTTTCATGTCTAGTTTCAGATAATAAGTCGTCATGACTTCATAATTTAAAAAAAATGTTGAACTTAACAAATATCAATCTTTTAATAAACGAAGCACAGAAAATGAAACTATGAACTTCCATTATATGGTTTTTAAAAGTATACTGAATGTAAAACAATATTAACAAAACTGCCCTACGAGGTGGTATAATGAATAGAATGTTGGGACTTGTGAAGAAGAGCTGAGTTGAAATTCTATCTCAGGCACTAACTAGTTGTGTGAATCTGAGAGTCACTTAGTCTCTGATTACCTCAATTTCTTTAACTGTAAAACGGAGATCATAACAGTGTCTACCTCGGAGGCTGTCATAAAGTTCAGATGAGAAAATATCTGTAAAGGGTATTAGCAGAGTTCCTGGTACATAGTAGGTATTGTTCCCTTCCCCCTTCTCTATGCTTCCCTTCTAAATGTCCTTTAATATTTCATTGATCCTTCCCATTTTTTTGTTTGCTTTGCAATACTTATCAAATAAGCATCACAAAAACAAACATTAAAGGTTTACAATCTGTAAGGTGAATACTGACTCTGCTGACTATGAGGAATGAGACATGACTTTTGCCTTCATGGGACTTACATTCTTATAATTGTCCATATACAAATGACTTCTCAATCTATATATCTAGCCCTAGACTCTCTCTTGAGCTTCAGTCTCATATCAACAAATGTCTGTTGGACACCATGAACTGTAGGCATTGAAAATTAATATAGTCAAAACAGAACTCATCATCTTTTCCTTCAAAGCTACCCTCCTCTCAACTTTGTTTCTAGCAATGGTACCAGTATACTCCTAACCACCCAGGTTCCTTATTGAATACATGCTTTATATCACTGGCCTTTTTTTCCTCCAATGAAATTCCTAAGGCTATCTGACTTGTATTATACTAAATCTGTAGAGTTATTTAGGTAGTCCTATTAATTTTTACCACTACCACTACTACTAGCTGGCATTTATATAGCATTTTAAGGTTTGCAAAATGCTTTACAAATATTATCTCATTTTTTTCTCATAACAACCCTGAGAGGTAGATGCTATTATTACATCCATTTTACAAATGAGGAAACTAAGGTAGATTAAGTGAGTTGCCCAGGATCACACAGCTGATAAGCATCTGAGGCCAGATTTAATCTCAGGTCTTCCTGACTCCCGGCCCAGGTCTCTATCCACTCTACCACCTACTTGCCTTGTAATATACCATTTTAGTGTAGCCCTGCTATGAATAT
Organism: Vombatus ursinus; assembly: GCF_900497805.2. Classification (NCBI taxonomy): domain Eukaryota; kingdom Metazoa; phylum Chordata; class Mammalia; order Diprotodontia; family Vombatidae; genus Vombatus; species Vombatus ursinus. The sequence continues at coordinate 17,654,026 of NW_020954585.1, forward strand.
TAAATATCCCTCCAATTATTTAGGTTTTTATTATTTCTGTAAAATATTATTTTATAGTTTTAATTATAAATTTTTCATTTATCAACCTTTATTTTTGCATGTTTTTGTTGGTCAGTTCCCAGATATATAACATATTGTGTTATAATAATGGAATTTCTCTTATCTCTTTCTCCTGGCTCCTGACAGTATTATACAGAAAAGCTGATTATTTTTGTGGATTTATTTTATATCTTACTATTTTACTGAAGTAATTAATTGCCTTTGACTGTCTAGAGTTATTTTAGTAAACCATCATATATCATCTGCAAATAAAGATGTTGTTTCCTCTTTGCTATGTTTATTACTCTAATTTGTTTTTCTTCTCTTATTGCTATAGCTCAGAGACAACATGCAATATAAAGAGAATCCTGTTTGATACTGGCTGTGTGACCTTGAGCAACTGAAAACTTCTTAGTGCCCCAGGTAACTCTCTAAATCTCTAAATTACAGAGTAAGTAGCAATCTGCATTTGTAAAGGAAATTTCTCTCTGGGGGCTCCCAACATTAATGAAATTGTAGGTTCATATTTTCCTCCTGGGTTCAAATTCAACGTTCATTTTTAACCAAACCTGTGACTTTGTCAGTCCAGGGAGGTCCCAGTGAAATTTCCTCTAAGAATGGAGATTAGTACCTTCTGTACATCTTATAGTTATACAGGGTTAACTAAGGAAACTGAGTGGTCAAGTTATTTGGAAGGATCACAAAGAGGCAGAGCTTGATCCCAGACCTTCCTGAGTCAGAGATCAGCTCTTTATCCAACATACCATACTTTCTATCAGTCTGATAGATGGAATTATTTCATCAAAAACATAACTTCATTAAATTTTATTACCTTGTTTGCAAAATAAAGTTCATTAATAAACTAAAAACCACTTACCTAGGCATATGATATGAAGAGATTATTTTGAAAGCATCCTCTCAGTAGGAACTCTTTGTTTTTAACTCTTGGTATAACAATATTTCAGTGTTACCACAACTACTTAAAAGTTCTTTGGAATTCTTGTGGCTATTATGGTTTTTCTGAATGAAGTTTATGTTACCATTCTGTTCAAATTACTATTATAATTTCTAAAAGAAAATTCCGTTAGAGATTTCTGCAGTACAATTATAGCTTTCTTTAAAAAAAAAAGTTACAAGGAAGGAGCAAAGAGTAATATTTATCCAACATACACCCATTTTTAGCTTCATTTATTTCATCCCCAACTGACACTTGTATAGGGATCCCCACTGTACAGGGAGTGACTATTCAAGGTTCTTTATGGGTTCACATATTAAGATTTTAGCTCATGAGCCCCCATTAATGGTTTAACTCTCAACAGCCAGCCAGTAAATGACTGAAAAATCCTACTCTGTTATGTCACTGCAGCATGGAGATGACCCTGTTTTCTTAAAATCTATCCAGGAGACTGCAATTTCTGGCAGGTTCAACCATGTGGAAAATGCTTCAAGTCTGGCTGAAGTAACAGAATGAGTATTTTCTAAGGACCGACAGAGCTAATTACAGAGAAGTACATCACCATAGGCTAGAGACACCTGTAAATGAATTCCTTTTTTTTTTTTTTGCTTTGGCAGCCCCTGTAAATGGCTCTCAGTCTTGTGTGGCCCCCTCCCATTTCTGCAGCGATAGTGACAAAGAAGCAGGAAAGGGGATAGAGGTTGCTAAAAATCAGACATATTCTAGACTGTCAATAAGCAATTTGACTGTTTGTATTCAGAAAGTGATATCCTTATCTAATGACCAATGATAGTGGAAATACTCACAGAGGAGCTAAATCTTACCAATCTTGACATTCGTGATCTAAACAAAACCAAAGGAAGCTGAAACTAAATGGAAATATGACTCACAGATATGCCTTAGAGAGGAAAAAAAAGAAACTGGTAGCAGAGGCTGTATCATTTTACCAGAATCATCGAAAAATATTATTTCATGGAATATTTAGACATTATACATTGAAGTGCTAATGGCACCTATAAAAAGACTTCCAAGAAGATAATTGTAGTTTCTGCATCAATATCAATTGCTGAGGATGAAGTGGTTGAGAAATTCTATGAAGAACCTGGTAATACCCTCTATGTCAAATCAACATATAACCCGATATCTGTTGACTTCATTGTAAAGTGGGGAAAGGCTGACGTTAAAGAGAAATATATAGGAAAGCATAGTTCAGGAAGAAGAAATAAGAAAAACTAAAACTTACACAATACTCAGATGCCTTACTCCCCTATGTCATGAAGACTTTACTGGAAAAAAATAACTGTCAGAGGCTGGAAATAGTGAACACCAAATAACTCCACAAAGAATCAAAAGAATTATATATTAGAAGCCAGGAAAATATTTATTAGTTATGTGGGAGTTATCCCTCAGTTACTTCTCTCTGTATATTCAGACCATCAACATTAGTTGATGCTAAAAGAAGAAGGAGGAAGGGGAATGAGATGGGGATGACAAGTAGGAGGAGGATGTGGAAGAAGAGGAGGAAGAGAATGAGGGGGGAAAGAGGAGGAGAGGGAGAAGAAAAGAGGAAGAAGGAGGAGGAAGAGAGGAAGGGAAGAGGAAAGGAGGAGAAAGAGAAGGAGGAGAAGGAGGGAGGAAGAGAAGGAGGAGGAAGAGGAAGAGCAGGAGCAGGAGAAGGAAAAGGAAGAAAAGGAGGAGAAAGAGAAGGAGGAGGAGGAGAAGGAAGAGAAGTAGAAGAAGAAGAAGATGACAAACTAGTAACAAAAAAAGAGAGGACACAGAATTAAAATGATTTAACCATGAATTATTTATATAAGTAACTGAAATTTTTTAAAAAGTGAAATGAGATGTTGACTATAATTACTTCATCCAGACGTTTAAATAATAAAGTTAACTGCCATAACAAGTGAACTAACAGAGACTAGAAACTGCCTTACTTGCCAAATGGACAGAGGCAATACCAAGCGAGAATATTAATTCAACTTACTTAACCTCTGTTTGCCTCAATTTCTTCAAATGTAAAATGGAGATAATAATGGTACTCACCTCTCAGGGTTGTAAAGATCAAATGAGACAATATTTACAAAATGCTTAGCACAAAGTGCCTGGCACATAGTAAGGCACTATATAAATGTTAGTTCTCATGATCATGATCATCAAGTGCAACATAAAACATGGGTATGTATGCTGGCTAACAGTATACATCACTGTGATGAAGCAGATGCAGGGAAGAGTATAGGTAAAAGAGGGAACCCTACTACATGTTTCTATCCAACGTGAGACAAGTTTGTTTGTACTGATCAGATCATACTCCAGGATACTGCAGAGCCTCCTGGAAGAAATCTGTAATCACTCAAAGAAGTGTGGTTTGTCCATTTATATGGGACAAGTGGACAAAGAATGTCCATTGGCTGGACATCCTATAGAGCCTGTACAATACATACATATCTGGGACAGTGAGCTGAGACCAGAGTTAAACAGGAGGAAAAGAGCAAGCTGTATTACTTTCAGGAAACTGCAAAGTTCTTTTACTGATTCCAAGGTTTCTATGAAAGTAAAGATCTACATTTTTTATACTAACATTATACCAGTGTTGTAGTATCTCAGCAAAACATGGAACACAATTGTTTCCAAACAACCTAAGATAAATACACACAGAGATCAACAGGGTGGTGAATGGTGGGTGTGATAAGGTCCAACATATAATCAACTGCAAATAATAATAATAAAATAACAACAACTAGCATTTACAGAGCTCTTTAAGGTTTCCAAGGCACTTTACATGTTGTCTCAAATGATCTTTAAACGTCTGTGAGATAAGTTCTATCATGATCCTCATTTTATAGATGAGGAAACTGAGGCTAGGAGCAGTTAAGTGGCAGGATTTGAACTCAGGTCTTCTGACTGCAAGACCAACACTCTATCCACTGTGCCACCTTCAGAACAAGAACAAGAGCAAAAGATTTCATTAAAGAACTGTGAGATAAGAAGATAAGATGGGTTAGTTATGTGGCAAGAATGAGAAATGAAAGGTAGACAACGAGAGTGCTTTACTGATACCCTCTTGATGCTAGAAAGAAGTAAAGAACATTTCCAGCACATTGGGTGGACCTGTGGTGGTGTCTCTTTGGGACAAGAATCACACAAATTTGGCAGGTATTAATGGGTTGCAACCTATTTCATTGAAAGGAACTCTCAGTTCAATGAGATCAAAGTTCCATTTGAGTACTTGAGGGAATCAGCTAGTTAACATAGTTATTTCAAAGCAAAGGCATTTGCTAAAATGTTATAGTATGAACAGCAGCAACAAAACATCTCCCCCATAAACTTGCGGTATACTCTCCTACACATATGTGAAGAAGAGTGGACACAGTTGTTAAGTGGAAAGACACACATACATAATGAATACTTGTGACAAAAGCAATTTATATCCTGGCACCAGAGGGCATCCCTGGAGTCTTCTCATGATAGATTCATAGGAATAGTTTTTATACTAGGTGAATCATTCTTCTGGGCCTTTCAAGCCTGCTCCTCACAGCATCTCTGCTTCATGCTCATAGTCTCTACCACCTCCAACTCTGGAATCAGCTGAAATCCTGGCCTTTGGCATACTAAGCTCTTTTGGAAGGAATGGGAGCATATACCTTAAGAAGAGGAGTAATTTTGGCTCTGGTCTCACTATTTCTAGAACAAAATCCCTACTCCAGGGGCTAAGGTCTCAGCTTCTCTCTCTACTCAACTAGACTCCTAAGGCCATGAGCTTCTGCTACATGAGGCTACTGCTTAGGAAAAGTGGGAGACAAATCCCCTCCCCTGCTTCACACTCCCAGGGATACCAGGGGAAGGTAAACAGACAAATATCAATGGGACTTTGGCATTATCTTTTATGATATCCTATCATTCCATTATCTTCTATGATTTCCTGTCATTCAGTATTGAGGGGCTTTGTTCTGTCATATTTTTCTGAGATGCCAATTGTTCTTAGATGATCACTTCTCACTGAGCAGAATGTCGAGCAGGGATTTGTGCACTAATCTAGTCTCTCGTCAAATGTATTCATACTTTTTTATGTTTTTTTTCTTCTTTTTATACACTGTATCGGTGATAGGATCAGTTCAAGGATCAATTTTGTATTTGCAGGGCACTAATAGCAGGTCACTATATAAAGGAAGAAGCTTTATTTGCCAACCCTTTGTGATCAATGAAATTTATAATGACAATAATACCTTTTAGAATTATGTCTTGAATTAGTACAGCTCTTCCTTTTTTTTTTTTTTTTTTTGCAAAAAAGCTCCACATGTTTCATATGCTGATCATTAATCACATTATTTCACTGTTCCTCACAAAATCTCCATAAAGCCTGATGCTTAGGCTTCTTATTGTGTCTAACTTAGTAAGAGAATAGGTATGTACTTTGAGCTCACTCTGAATTTTCCCGTTCTCTGAGTGCAACAGGTCTTATTTGAGTGGCTTATTGAGACTGAAAACTAACCACAATTAATCATTTTTACAAAGATAGGAACATGAAAGACATTTCATGACCTGAATTCAGTAATATACATATATTTCACATATATAACTACCAAAAGTTTGAGAAGCACTAAAACAACACACACACACACACACACACACACCCCTTAAAACAAATATTCAACTACAGAAATAAAGTTCATATAAGATGATGAAAAATACAAAAGGATTAATTCCATAACATGTTGAGATCACAACTCTAACAGAGCAAATTTGCTAACTAATCTTTTGTGATCAATTATTTTAAAGCATGACTCCATTCACTGTCTTAAAAAATAGTACAATGGAATGCTGCACTCTTCAAATTCTGCTCATTGTAAACTGTCTATCCCATCACTGCTAAATTCAAAAGCTATATAAACACACCGCAATCAAACCCGCTATAGCTGATAGAAATCCCTTATTAAAGTAATCTACAAATGCCCATCTAATACAAATACAAAAAAGAGGAGTTCTTAATAACACAACATTCTGTATTTACAGTATTCTGAACGGCACTTAAACCTGCACTGGGTATACAAAAGGCACTTCTCCCCCAGCCCCCCAGGCTGACAGCATTCTTAGTTCTCTCATTTACACCACACTGCAATAACATAAAGAGGGGTTTACCATTAATCCAGGTTTTACTACAAAGCATCCCGTTATTTCTCTGTCAAACACTGGCAAGAGTGCCAAGTGTCTGTCATCCAATTCAGGGGATTAAGTCTTCTTTTATAGTGTGATACTTGTACCAATTTATAAAAATACAGATATAGTTTCTTAGAGTTGGTCACAGTCTATATTTTGGCCTGGATTCTTGCCACAGAGGTTGAATATGACAGCTGGCAGGAAACTGAGGGGAGAATATATCCTCCCCTTTTCAGTCACCACATTTCAGTTGCCATAGTGATTAATCCTCAATTGAATGCTGTCTTTGTATATTTCTTTTCAGTAAAACTTTAAGTAAACTTAAGTTGAAAACATTCAGTTGATTGAAAAAAAGAGAGGTACTACATCACAAACAGGTACAGTAAAGTTTTGTGACATATTCCCCCATATTAAAAGAGCAAATTAACTTTAATAAGGGTTATCAACTCCTTTAAACTCTTAAATATCTCCTGTCTTTAATTTTAAAATACTGCCGGATAGGATCTTCCATCTTGCCAGGAAATGACTTGTCTTTTAAAATGTACTGTCTTAATAAAGAGCTCTAAAGCACCTAACCGTAATCCGAGGCAAAACTTTTATATATGTAGAAAGTGCCAGTTAAAAAGGAAACTTGGTATTTTATAAGAACCAAGTTTTAATTCAGTACACTGGATTCAATGTATTTTAATGAGGTTCTACAACGCATAAACTTTAAACTGAAAAGGATAAAAGGGCAAGCTAAGAGAAAACATTAAGAAAAATATATCAAAAAGAGTTCCAGACAACTCTCACAGACTATAAATTGCAGAGAAGGTGCTGACCTGCCTTGTGTATGAAGCTGCTCCACTTGTGACATATGAAGTTACTGGGAGCTCCTCACACTAATGAAATCACAGGTTCTGTCCTTACCTCAATTATCAGTAAGATAAAAACAAAACAAAAATAAATTATCATTCTATTTGAGGCTTTTTGCCATAAGTTTGAAATAATAATGGGTAATATATAGCTTTTCTCAGCTCAGAGAGCCTATCTACATAAAAAAGATTCTGCGGCAACAGTGAACCATCTTTTACAAGTTTTTTTTCTATTTTAAAATACTTTCTTCTTGAAATCTAGTTAAAACATTTCATCCAGTATATATGAAGTTTTTCTTCAAAGTGAAATTTCAACAAATTATTGACATTCATAGCTTTATGCAAAAAAATAGTTAGGATTTGTTTTGTTTTCTTAGAAAAAGGAACCTTGTATTTGCATCTGACTATATATACACAAAATAATTTGAAATTTGGGCAGTTTTCTTATAAAACAGTGACAAACATGAAATATTCAGAATAACTTGGAGCAAACAAATATTTTGGACAAGGGTGCAACATCAAAGAGACTGCACTGTAGGTGAGATGTTTAGGGATTTGGGGACTTCAGAAGCTAGAGTTTTTAGATATTTTCTAACACTGTAGAAGATTCTCACTTTCATTTTTCTATTTCTGTAAACCATTAGTCGGCTTTTTTCTTTCTTTCCAAAATTATACTCGTATCACCTACTCACCTACAAGCTATCATCTCCCACTCAGTGACACCATGGCTTATGATGTGTTGCTATGACTGTTATTAAGAGCACTCAAGCAAAGTTGAGAAGACAAAATGCAATCAGTGACTGAGTTTTTTTTCCCCTCAGTAGCTTTGTAGGACAGCTTCTTTTTTTAAAACTTAATTTATTTATTTTTTAGTTTTCAACACTCACTTCCATAAGATTTTGAGTTCCAAATTTTCTCCCCATCTCGCCCCTCCCCCCACCCCAAGACAGCATGCATTCTGAATACCCCTTCCCCTAATCTGCCCTCCCTTCTATGTCCCCCCCCATTAAACCCTTCCTCTTCTATTTTCCTGTAGGGCAGGATAGGTTTCTATATCCCATTGCCTGTATATCTTATTTTCCAGTGGCATGTGAAAACAATTTTTTTTAACATTTGTTTGTAAAACTTTGGGTCCCAACTTTTTGCCCTTCCTCTCCACCCACCCTCATTGAGAAGACAAGCAACTCGATACAGGTTATACTTGTGTAGTCTTGCAAAATACTTCCATAGTAGTCATGCTGTGGAAAACTAACTATATTTCCCTTCATTCTATCCCGCCTCCCATTTATTCTATTCTCTCTTTTGACCCTGTCCCTCCTCAGAAGTGTTTGCTTCTGATTACCCCCTCCCCTCTACTACCCCCCCTCTTATCCTCTTCCCCCCATTTCCTGTAGGGTAAGATAGCTTTCCATACCCAATTGAGTGTGTATGTTATTCTCTCCTTAAGCCAAATCCAATAAGAATAAGATTCACTCATTCCTTCTCACCTTCCCCCACTTCCCCTCCACTGTAAAAGCCTTTTCTTTTCTGTTTTATGTGAGATAATTTGCCCCATTCTATCTCTCCCTTTCTGCTTCTCCCTGTATAAACCTCTCACCCCCTAATTTTATTCTCCAGATATCACCCCTTCATCTTCAACTCAACCTGGGCCGTCTATCTATCAATTTATCTATACATATAAATTTTTTTTCCCCTCCAACTATCCTAATACTGACAAAGGTCTCATGAGTTACAAATATCATCTTTCTATGTAGGAATGTAAACAGTTCAATCTTAATAAGTCCCTTATGATTTCTCTTTCCTGTTTACCTCTTCATGCTTCTCTTAAGTATTGTATTTGAAAGTCAAATTTTCTTTTCACCTCTGGCCTTTTCATCAAGAATGCTTGAAAGTCCTCTATTTCATTGAACGTCCATTTTTTCCCCTGAAAGATTATACTCAGTTTTAATGGGTAGGTGATTCTTGGCTATAATCCTATCTCTTTTGCCCTCTGGAATATCATATTCCAAGCCCTGTGGTCCCTTAATGTAGAAGCTGCTAAATCCTGTGTTATCCTAATTAAATTTCCTCAACACTTGAATTGTTTCTTTCTGGCTGCTTGCAATATCTTCTCCTTGACCTGGGAACTCTGGAATTTGGCTACAATATTCCTGGGAGTTTTCCTTTGGGAATCTCTTTCAGGAGGTGATCATTGGACTCTTTCAATTTCTATTTTACCCTCTGGTTTTAGATATCAGGGCAGTTTTCCTGGATAATTTCTTGAAAGATGATGTCTAGGTTCTTTTTTTGATCATGGCTTTGAGATAGTCCAATAATTTTTAAATTCTCTCTCCTGGATCTATTTTCCAGGTCAGTTGTTTTTACAGTGAGATATTTCACATTGTTTTCTATTTTTTCATTATTTTGGTTTTATTTTACAATATCTTGATTTCTCATAAAGTCACTAGCTTCCAAGTGCTTCATTCTAATTTTTAAGGAAGTATTTTCTTCAGTGAGCTTTTGTACTTCCTTTTCCATCTGGCCAATTCTGCTTTTTAAGGCAGTCTTCTCCTCACTGGCTTTTTGGACCTCTTTGCCATTTGGGTTAATCTATTTTTTAAGGTGTTAATTTTCTTCAGTATTTTTTTGAGTCTCCTTTAGCAAGCTGTTGACTAGTTTTTCATGATTTTCTTGCATTTCTCTTCCCAGTTTTTCCTCCACTTCTCTTACTTGCTTCTCAAAATCCTTTTTGAGCTCTTCCATGGCCTAGGACTGATTCATATTTTTCTTGGAGTCTTCAGATGTAGGAGCTTTGACTTTGTTGTCTTCTTCTGGTTGTATGTTTTGATCTTCTTTGTTAGCAAAGAAAGATTCTATGATCTGACTATTTTTGCGCAGTTTGCTCATGATCCCAACCAATTACTTGAGTTTTAAACTCTTTGTTAAGGTAGGGGTCTGCTTCCAGTGTGGAGAATATACTGTGGAGAATATAGCTGTTTTGTGCAGCTGTTTTCAAAGATACTTCTAGGGACCTATAAGTTTTCAGTTCTTCCAAGGTGGTACGATCAAGGGCGAGATGTTTACTCCTTTCCTGGACTGTGCTCTGGTCTATGAGGGACCACAACTACCCTTTTCTGCCTTGGAACTTGAGGAGGATTCCCTCTCCACTGCCACTACAAACTCCACATGCCAGCACTCCTCCCAAGACTGAGACCCAGATCCAAGCACAGTCAAAGCAAGAGAATCCTGCCTCGACACCAGCAAAGAGATCCCTGCAGTCCTCCTTTGATCAGCCACTCAATCCCCACTCTATTACCCCTACATTACCTTAACTCATCTTTTAACCTCTTTAACTTTTTAACATCTTTAACTCTTTTAACCTCCAATTTATTCTCTGTCTTCTCAACAAAGCTATAAGACTAGAAATTGGTCAACCATACCTCAACTGGGGAAAAAATGAGGCTGTGAGATTTGTTTTTATGTTCATGGTCCAATTCTCTCCTTGTGTCCTAAAAAAAGGCTAAGAAAAAAAAAATCCAGGAAAATGCAGAGCACTCAATTAATTCTTTGACAAAAACATGAAAAAATAACCTAAATGAATATCAAGAGATAATTCTCTTTCCACAAATTCAAAAGTCAATTATACAAAATTAAAAAAAAAAACTACACTGAGAAATATTCTGTGGGTTTTTTTTTTTTGTTTTGTTTATTCTCCTTCCTAACTAAATAAATTTTCAAGAAGAAAAGGATATTTAAAGATTGGAAGCTTCATGGACTTCTCTTGACTCTTCATTCATTGCTCTCATAGATAGCAAATGATAATTAAATCCAGAGATAACTATTCTAACCACCAACACCAACTAGGACCAGCTGCCACCAATAAACAGGTAAACCCAGCAGCTCTGGAACAAGCCATTCCCCATGAGCACCAGGTTTATTTCTGGCCTGCCGCCCCCTGCAGCCATCACATCCAGAAGAATAACCCTTGGGGAGTAATTGACTTTGTAGGTGCAGCCACCACAACACTCATAGCTATCGAAGAACCATAAAAGATGTCTAAACCTTGGAATTGTCCTGTGGTTCAATGCATAGGGCTTTATCAACGGAAATGACACTAAAGATGATTCATCACTACCTGTGTATGCCTTCCTGATGCACCTCAAAAGGATTTCTTATCTGCAGTTCAAATTTCCTATAGGTTTTGCCCACTCCCTATTAAAATGGTAGCACCTGGAGAACAGACATTCTCGTGCTTTTCTATCTATATCTCCAGCTCTTAGCACAGTGTTTTACATAGAGTCACTACTTCACAAAAGCTTTTCAAAATTAATTTATTGTCTACAATAAAATTACAAAGTGATTTTTCTTATATCACCATAGAGCGGTCACAGAATTTCAAAGAACAGACGATGTGGAGTTTTTCTATATTGAAAGAAGAGGTGGAAATCACAAGAGAAACCTCCTAAGAGATCTCTTTTTGTGAGGAAAAATACTATACTTCATAGCTGATGCAACTCTCAAATGGTTATGTTATTTCATTTGTTTCTCATTATAATCTTGTGATGTAGTTAGTTCAAGTATCATTATTCCCATTTTAGAGAAAAGGTAAAAGTGGGAGAAGAGTAGGTGACTTATCCAAGGTCATACAGCACGGTGGTGGAAAAGCTGAACCTCTTACCCAAATTTTTTGTTATTCCAGATCCACACACAAGAGCTTGCTATATATAAAACTTCCCAGGGATGGGACATGGATTATTGTGTAAATCTAAGGATTATGTACAGTGCAAATCTAAAGATTATGTACAATGCAAATGTGATTTTTTAAAAAGTTTAGCGTAAGGTTTTTTGTTTTTTGATGTTGTTCTTCTTTATAGTTGACTGTAGGATCTATCTCCTAAGTATTCCTAACCATGTAGAGGAGCATACTTCGGGCAATGAACTACCAAGACAGATATAAATAACATTAGCTGACACACATAATAATTTAAAATTTGCAGAGCATATTACATATGCTATCTTATAAGTCCTACAACAACCTGTGAGATAGGAGCTGTTACGTACACATTTTACAGATAAGAAAACTGAGGCTCAAAGTCTTCTTGACCAGGGCCATGCCATTAGGAAATATCAAGGTACATTTTTAATCCAGGTCTTTCTGAATTGAAGTTCAGTGCTCTACCCACTATACTATGCTATCTCCACATTACAAGGATATACAATAACTATGTACAGAATGAATATAAAGATAATAAATAAAAAGTAGTTAAATATGTTTGAGAGGGAGGAGACAAGAATTTGAAGGAATGAGGAAAGATTATACATAGAAAGTGGTGCTTGAACTGTGTCTTCAAGGGACAGCCCTTCTAAGCAAGAGGCACAGAGATGGGATGATGAGTTATGTGGCTGAATAGAGCAAATGCCGGTTTTTCTGAATTGTAAAGTATAGAAAAAGGAATGAAGTACAATGAGATTTTAAAGGGATATTGGGGCAAGGTTGTAAAGGGCTTCCAAAGTTAAACAGAGTTTATATTTGAACGTAGGAGCCATAGGAAACCACTGGAGTTGACCGAGTAGAGGAGTAGCACATTCAGATCCTCAGTTCAGGAAAGTCACTTTGGCCTTTACATGTAGGATGGACTAAAGTAGAAAGAAATTTGAGTCAGAGAGACCACTTAGGAGTCCATTACAATAATCTAGGCAAGAGGTGAAGACCTAAACTAAGGTTGTATGTGTATGAGTAGACAAAAGAACTTCGATATGAGAAATATCATGGATGTGGAAATGGAAATACTTGGCAGCTGACTGGGTAGGTATGGTGAATGAGCATAAGAAGCTGGAGATAACACCAAGATTACGAACTCAGAGAACCAGGAAAAAGTGTAACGAAAGCCCAGAGAGGACAGAATGTCAAGGAGGAGAAGGTGATCACTAGTGTCAAATGCAGCAGCTAGGCAGAGAAGGATAAAGACTGAAAAAAGACAATCATATTTGGCAATTCAAGATCTTTGGATCTTGACTCTGGAGAGAGCAGTTTCAGTCAAATAATGATGTTAGAAGCTAGACTGCAAAGAGCTGGAGAGGTCAGCCAATGATTTGGCCTTTTCCTATGAAAATATGTTTGTGTTAGCACCTAGCTCCCAGGGTTGTTGTGAGAATAAAATGGGATAGTATTTGTAAATGCTTTGCAACTTTAAAGTTCTATACAAATGCTAGCTATTATTAACTATTGGCTATTATTATTAACAATTATTAATTACAAAGGGAAAAAAAGGAATGTAAGTTCTTTGGGGATGAAGTTTAATTTTTTCTTGGCACCCCCAAGACCTCATACAGGTCCCAGCACACAGTACGCACTTAATAAATGCCTGATGATTGATTTTGGGGCAAAAAATAGAAAATGTGTGCAAAGAATGGTACATAGTTTTTAAAAGCCTAATTAAAATCTTAATTTAAAAAATTTTGGGATGTTCTTGGCCCTAATAAAGTAGCTATCTTGCAAATTAAGAATTTTTGTGCCTGTCTTTGGTTTACTTCTCATACGTTCTCAGTTAGTTTCTAAAGAAGGTCCTTGAACTACGTGAAACAGTTCTGGGAATGCTGCTTTATGGGTCTAGAGACGGCCCTGAAAGCTGAAGGTTCTTTGCTCCATTCCTAGCAACATGTCTAACTCAAAGCAATTTTACGATATTTGTGCCTTTTTCTCTTAAATACAAATTGGGAATAATACTACTTAACAGATACCTAACTTTAATCCTTTGATTACCACATACAATTAAGAAGTATTTTGTTCAAATACTAAATCTTGTTATTCAAAAAATTACATAAGTGATCATAAGAAAAATTACTCAGAATCACAAAACTGTTTTGAAAAAAAAAAGTAATTTTAGTGCTGAGGATGTAAGGTAAGGCAATGGAAGGTAAGGAGAATGTCTATTCATTTAATTAGATGAAATCATCTAATAGAAAACTAACCATACATTCTATCGCCAGTAGGAAGCTCTGGAAGAAGTTGCTTGTGTGCTAAATAATCTGAAGGATTGGATTAACTGAGGTCTCCACTTTATTTCATATGTTTGGGCATTATTATATTGATCTTAAAATTATCTACAGAATTAGAGAGATATGGTTATGTAGAATTTTTAATTTAGCCGAAGCCCTTTCTTTAACAGTTTCTTAGATATGTGTTTCCTACCCACTGGCCAGTAATAGATTTTTATGCATATACAAAGTTTTTTTTTCTCTTTCTCCCATTTACTACCAAAGGTTCTTATCTCTTCTTGTTGTTCGGTTGATCAGTCATATCTCACTCTTCATGACCCCCTGATGTGGTTTTTTTGGCAAAGATACTAGAACAGTTTGCCATTTCCTTCTCCAGAGGATTAAAGAAACTATAGGTTAAGTGACTTGACCAGAGTCACACACAGCTAGTAACTGTCTGAGGCTGGTTTTGAACTCAAGTGTTTCTGACTCCAGGTCCAGCACTCTATCCACTGAGACATGTAACTGCCCTCTTACAACCGATTAATTTAAAATACTGAATATTTTTGCCATTCCTTCTTCTGAATCCTAATCCCTCTATTCCTGAACTCTTCCTTCTCCCCAGCACTTGGTCCCTATTACCTGATATAAATAACAGAATTCTAACCAGGAATTTTGGTGCCTGGGTAAAATTTAGTTGTGGTGGAAGCACCGGGGGGACCATTTTCTAGACAGCTTGTCCTAAGATTGCTTAAGAGATATGCTAAGATGTTTTCCAGACAAAATACAGTATTCTTCCACATACCTATTAATGAAACTGCCTGGAGTGCCGAAGTGCCTTCTCCCCATGGATATAAAGTAGTCCTGGAAATCAAAAACTCATCTATTATTCATCTCTAGGATGCCTGAGAGTGGTGATACCCCTCTACCTAGGGCCATATCAGATCTTTGTCTGAAGGAATGACATTTTTCCATCAGACCCTGTCCTTGCCTACTCCTTATTCCTGACACAAACTGTTAGTAATCTGGAGCATCCTTGCTCTACCATTAAAGGCTGACTGTGAAGAGGAAATATGTCTCCCTTCCACATAGGAAAAACCCTACTTATTTTCTCCTGGATTTGGCTCTGCTCATGAGAGCTATCTGACTCAAAATGCTGGGAGCCAAATGGTCTGTAATAGGGAATATAGATGCTTTATCCGATAAGTAGTATAGCTTGGGTTCAGAAATCTTGTTCTAGAAGGCATATGGAGGTCTTTTCATTCCTATGGCAATCACTTTATTAGTAAATCCATTTGCACAATAATTAGATAGGCTCCTACATAGTGGCCTAAAGGTGTTGTGTGTCCTCTTACCTTAGTGCTGCATACTGCTATGTTAGCAGGGAGCTGGGAAAATTGTTTCAATTCAAACACATCACGTGTGGCCCATCGGCTCATATGATTTTCTGCTTTGCTTGATCCAATCACATTCTGGTTGGAATGGATATAGGCAACTTCTCGAACACCATCTGAAAAATGATAAAAGATGCCCCTTGGATGAATTTGATCATTATCAAAAAAAATTTCAATTCAATAAATCAGTATTTTATCATTTACTCTGTGTAAGAGAAACCTGGGTTTAAGTCCTGCTTCTGACACATATTGACTGTGTGACCCTGGAAGCTCATTCTCTAAGAGAGAAGGTGCTGACCTGCATTGGTAGAGGGAGCTACTTTACCCAGGAGATCCCTATGTCAATGAAATCCCAGATCCAGTCCCAATCCCTATTCTAAATGCAAGGGACTACACTAGGTACTGCGGTTATAAAATAAACAGGATATACTCTCCTGCCCATAAAGACCTTATAATCTATTAAGAGAATTAGATATATATAACAATTAGTATGACACATGGTTGAACAGAAAGGCAAAGGAGAAGACTAGACAAAGTTTTATGAGAAATTTGTGAAGAAAGACAGAAATTTTTGCTCCAGAGTACGGGAAGTGGAGAAAGGGAGACGAATCAGGAGAGCTTCATTAAGGAGGCAGTATCTAAATGAGTCCTGAAGAAAGAGAATTTTAATAAGACAATATGTAGGAAAATGCATTTTACGCATACGTGATAGGATAGCCCATAAAATGAATGGAGAAGATGACTATCTTATGTGCACTTAAAAAAAAAAAACCTAAAAAACTAATGTATTAATAAATCTATTATTATTATTTTATTGTTGATTCTCTAATGAAACAATCAGGCCATTACTTAAAAAAATCATAATTCTAATGCTTAGTAGGTATTTAAAATTTTTCCTTTTTTCTTGAAAACATTTTAAATTATTTAGATCTAACCTTTCCCTTCCATCATGGTCAAAGAGGCCTGTTTCCAGCAATTCAATTTTGTTGACATTCCTAACTTTTACAATTGAGGCACATTTTGGCCAACAGAAGATTCATGATAGCAGGAATGTACTTCATTTAAAGAACAGTGTTGGACTCATCTATTTTGTTTAGCATGTTCGTGACACAGTGACAACAGAAGCATGGGGTTTATGGTTAAGGGAGTTTTATCTGATTGATTTTATTCAACTTTACTATTTGTATTTTATCTTTTTTTGTACCCATGCCCAGAAGATGTCAAGTTTGGTAATATTTTAGGAAATGAAAAAAAATCAGAAGGAAGTTTAAATATGGCTAAACTCTTTATTGTTTTGCTTCTAGACACCTATAATTTATTTTTAAATTATGGACATAAATGATAGGGAGAGAGCCAGAATCTATGAAAGCTCCCTCCAACAGCTCTGGCGATGTACTCACTATCCTGACCTGAAATCCTGAACTATTTCAGTTTTAGGCCTCTCTCAAACAGAACCTGCCAACCATATAAAAAACTATGAAGTGTTTTAGTGGGATGAATAAAACTGTAACTATTATTCCACTTACATTTTCAAATCACCATGCTATAAAATTTAGCCACAAAATACCCATGGAATTCTCAAAACATATTTGTTGGTATAAACACTTCACCAATTTTAACATCCAGAAAGATAAAAAGAAGCCATTTAACTTTTTGTGATATGAAAGAAGAAAAAAACGTAATTTTTAAAGAAAAAGGTACACCTTTCCAATTAGAGAAAACTTTAAATCATCATGTAGCATTGCAGCAGGCATAGTCTATTCAGCAGCTTGGTTCTAAAAATCTGAATAATTTTGTATTCATGATACTTTTAAATTTTTGGTCCTGAATTGTAATTCCAATAGTATGGGGAACTCCAGGTATGGAAATTCTTTCTGCCAGCACAGATCAATAACCTCTCAGTACTTAGAGGCTTGGAGAGTTGCCTGATTCACTAAGAGGCTAAGTGATTTGGTCCACTGTCATAGAGCCCATTTTATCTAGCAAGTAATGATGCCCTTCACATGACAACTAAAATGGCTTAAATTAGTGATATGTCTCAAAAAAAAAAAAGTTTTTCCCCCAAAATTCCTCTTGGATGAATTGTGCAGCAGGCCCTCATCATCTTATGCCTGAGTTATTGCAACAGCTTTTTGGTTGGCTTCCTTGCCTCCAATCTTTCTCCATTCTTGATCATCCTCCACCTCACTGCCTAAATGACCTTCCTAAAGTTAAGGTCTGACTTTTGCCCATTCCAGTGGCCCCCTCTCACCTCCAGAATCAGACTGAAAACTTTGGCTTTTAAAGTCCTTCATAACCTTTGTAGTTTTCTTATATTTTACTCCCTTCCATGAACTCTGTGATCCAGTGACACTGGCCTGTTTGCTCTTCCTGTAACACAAAATACCCATCTAATCCTTTACTCCCCCCCCGCCCACATCCCTGGAATTCTCTCCCTCCTTATGTTCTCTCCCTGGACTCCTTGGCTTTATTCCCTGGTTAAAAAAAGTCTTTCTCGATCGTCCTCAACACTAGTGCTATCCCTGTGTTGATTATCTCTGATTTATTCTCTGTATATTTTGCTTATACATAGCTGCCTGCATGTTGTCTCCCCCGTTAGAACGTGAGCTCCCTAAGAGCATGGACTGTCTTTTGCCTTTCTTTCTATCACCAGCACTTACCCCAATGCCTGGCACATGTAGGTACCCAATAAATGTTTGGTGACTAACATAAAACTAAGTATATTTCTCTAGGTACTAAAGAAAAAGTTTATGCATTTTTTAAAAAAGAAGCTATATTGAAAGCGAAAATCAAACAAAAACTAGTTGGAACTAGTTGAACAGCTGAACTCAAAAAGTGGTTCAATGTCAATTTGGAAGTTCTATTGTGGAGCAACCTAGGGATCTGAAGTTGGCCCATTTGCCATTTTGATCAGTGATTTGGGTAAAGGATAGAGCATGCTTATCAAATTTGCGAATGAACTACTGCTATGAGAGATGAGTATCACATTGAATGATAGAGTCAGGATCAAAAAAGATCCTGACAGATTAGGATGTTGGACCAATACAGTAAAAAAAAGTAATAAGACTGATGGAAAGTTCTCCAGTTTAAGCTCAAAAAATTAACTTCACAAAGACAAAATGAGGAAAGCATAGATAGATATCAATTTGCCTATTAACAGTTTGATGTGGCAGCTAAAAACAAACAGAAAAAATGAGACCTTAGGCTCCATTAAAAGAGACTTAGGATTCAGGACTACAGAGATGCAAGTACTGTGGTACTCTGCCCCAAGCATCTGCAGCATGGTTTGAAGCACCAAGTTTTAAGAGGTTATAAACTGTAGAGCATTCAGAGGACTGTGACTGGGATGGTTAGGGAATCTCAAATGGGAAGCCACATGGTACAATGGAAAGAACACTGACTTGGAAGTCAGAAGACTTGAGTTTAATTCTTGCCTCTGTATTCTTAGTACCTGTATTAACTTGGGCAAATGACAAATCTCCCTGGGCCTCAGTTTCCTCATATGTAATATGAGAGAGCTGGACGAGACGGTCTCTGAGTTTTTTTCAAGCTCTAGTTCTGTGATCCTATGATATTACACCATACAAAGATTAGTTGAAGGCACTATGGATGTTTAGACTGGAGAAGAGAAGACTCAGGGAGCCATGAAGCTGTTTTCAAGTACCTGCAGGACTATTATGTGAAATATTAGACTACTTGTAAGAATCTTGGCTCAAAAAGGAACAATTAAAAGAAACTAAAAGTTGCAAAGAAACAATTTCGGGCTTGACATGAGGAAAAATTTCCTAACAATAAGAGCTGTCCAAAGAGTAGAATGCGTGGGGTTTCCCCAGTAGGTAGAAAAGTTCCCTCTAACTAGAAGCCTTCAAGTAAAAGGTGGATAACCACTTGCTGAGTATACTGTAGAAGTCATTTTTGTTCACATAAGGATTGAAATAGATGGCAACTTCCAATTCTGAGATTCTGTCATCTGCATAGAATTAAAAATTGAAGCCACACAAATTGTATAAGGGTGCTAGATGGGAATTTCTAATGGTGCAAACGTTTTAATAAAAATCTTCAGAGTAAATTTATAGTCACCTAAAAAGTTATCCATGGATTCGCCTTTCTGTTCTTGAACAATGTCATTATCTTCATTTAAAATTATTTTGAGTTCCCTTTGTGGAAAATTGGCATTTTTCTTATTATAGCCAGTAGATTCTGCTGAAAAAGAAAGCCTGCATTTCTTACTTTTTTGCCTACGACTTTGTCTGGAGAAACTGATTTTACTGGCTGCTGAATCTTCATCTGAAGATGAAAAATCATTTATATTCTGAGAGTCACCTTCTAAATCTGCTGAATATAGCTGGCTTGTTTCCAGCTTGTCATGAAGCCTCATTTTGCTTCCTGTTTTGGGTTTAAACTTAACAGAACTAATTGTTCCCTTTCTTATCCTTGATTCTGAGGATATTTCAATATCATCTGATTCATCACTAATATCACTTACACTTTTCCTTTCCTTTATAGATTTTTGGACAATATTCTGTGGATGGTTTATATTTTTATAAGTTGAGTAATTTACACTGAAGCCAGATTTCTTGGAACCTGACCACTGGTCAACACTGGTGGTCATTTTAAAGGGGTTTTCTGTTTTGGAATTTTTAGAAAGATCAAAGACTTGTTCATCATTCTTAGGGGAATGGAATCTTTCAGTTGTAAATTGTGTTGGAAAGATGACATCACTAGCATCTGAACTATCTTCTGCCTCTGTGGTCTTAGGTGAAGCACAGGGCAGTTCATCTTTATTTTTTAAGTCCCTATCACTCTCAGAATCAGAAGAAACATTGCATTTTCGAGTCTCTGTCCTCCTTTGACATTTAAATTTTTCTTTTTGTTTCAGGTTGCTGGTTACTTTCTGATTCAACAAGGTATTGCCAGGGCTCTGACTCTTCTGACAGCCATTAACCCTATTATCTTTTGCTTCTGCTAGATGGTGCAAAGATTGATCATCAGAATTTTCATCATTAGAATCAACATTTTCATCACTATCCTCAAACAAATCACTTTTTTCCTCAAAAAACTTAGAGAAACCACATTGAAGTAAAGTAAGCTGTCCTGGAGAAACTGTAGTGTTATTTTTATCAGAAATTTTGTTTTTAGCAGTTCTTGTCCTCGAGCTTCCCATGGATTCCTCATCACTGAAGTCACAGCAGAGATCAAATACTTCTTTTTCCACTACTTCCTCAGACTGTCTTTGTTTTTTATGTTCTTGACATTCAGGATCTGCAGTCTAAATTGTAAAAGAAAAAAAAGAAGAAAGAAAAATGGGAACATCCAAGGACAAAACATTCCAATTCATCATCATTATCAATGGCCATTTCCTCTTGAGAATCAATAAGAACACCAGTACAACGTCTGCTCTTATTCTTATGGTGTTTTAAGGTTTATAAGTTTTTATTTTACTAAAAGTAGCACCTGTTAAATAACAGTAGCAGTGGAACTTAAGGCTTATTTACAAATAAGTTATTCTCAATTTTGTTAATATAACACAGAAATACTTAAAAGTATCTGTGATTTTACTGATATGGGTATTCCCTCTAGTAATTCATATCAATACCTATCCATGACAACCAATCCTTGACAACTCTTGTCCACAGACTCTCACAAATTCACCCAATATGCTGGGAAGCCTTACAGCTTCTTTTGACGTTGGGTATGATGTAACAGGAGGCAGGTGGTACAGTGGAAAGAACGTTGGATTTGGGGTCAAAAGACCTGAGTTTGAATCCTAGCTCTGCTATTTATTACCTGTATGATCAATGACAAGTCACTTAATCTCTCTACCTCTCAGTTTACTCAACTGCAAATGAGGAGGTTAAATTAGAGTCTCCTAGATCCCATCCATCTTTAGATCTATGACACTATGATCCATTTGTTAGAGAGACATGTTGGTGCTAAAATTTATAACCTTTTCATATGACTCAATAGATGGAAAAGCCTACTAAAATCTAAGTTAAATGCAGATAGATATAATATATGTGAATGGTGGTGAAAAACTTTCATTCACCTAACAAATCAAGATATAGAAAATGAAATTTTAAAATGCATTATTTGGTGCTGAGTGAAATGAGCAGAACCAGGAGAACACTGTACACAGCAACAGCCACATTGTGTGATGACTGACTTTGACAGACTTAGCTCTTGTCAGCAAAGCAAGGACCTAAGACAACTCCAAAAGACTCACCATGAAAAATGCTATCCACATCCAGAAAAAGAACCATGGAGTCTAAATGCAGATGGAAGCATACTATTTGCTCTCTTTTTCTTTTGTTGTTTTGTTTTATTCCTTCTTTCTCATGATTCCTCCCATTAGTTCTAATTCTCCTATATATCATGATTAATGTGAAAATATGCTTAATATGAATGTATAAGTAAAGCTTCTATCAGATTACATGCTGTCTTGGGGAAGGGGGAGGAGAGAAAGGGGGAGAAAATTTAAGACTCAAAATCTTCTGGAAGTGAATGCTGAAAACTAAAAATAAATAAACCATTAAAAAAAATAAAAAGGCATTATTTCAGCCTAGTCTTTTGGCTTTTTGGACGAAACAGGACTTAAATTAAGGCACACTTAATTATTCGTAGGGAAAATCCAAAGCAGAGGAGCCAATCCTTCAGGATATGGAAGTCAAAGTTCTCAATCTAAAGAGCTGGAAATAAATAACCTCCTGTTATAGAATTAAATTCTGGGGTTAATGCAGTTTGGAAGAAATTTCCAGGCAAGCTTTCAAGCATCTAATACTCAAAAATTACAACAGTTCGCAATCCAAAGTAATCAAAACACAAATAATGACGGAAAATTGGTTAAAAATAAGAGTAAGATCCATAGACTCCTCTTGGCCACCACTAGTAAATGCAATATAAAGATATTAGGAAGTAAGTTCTGTAACAAATTTAAATCCAAAATTTTATCATATCATTGGCAAAGCTTTCAGTCAGTAGTAAAGCATACCTTACTGAAGGTTGAAACAGAATTAAAAATATTTTCTATACAAGAAAACTCTCAAGAGTTTAATATTTATATAGAGTCATGGGCAGAGAATCAGAAAGGATGTAAGAGTCCAATTTCCTCACTTTAGAGTTAAGGAAATTGAAGACAAGGGAGATTAAGAAACTTGTCAAAAGTAACACAGATTCTCATTGTCAGAGGTAGGATTTGAACCCAGGTCCTGTGATTCTAGTGTTCTTTCCGCTACACCATGTTGTTATTGTTATTACCTAATTATGCTTCTATCAGAATATGATGGCAGTATACAATATCCATCCCAAATATCAAATTCATTTATAAACATCAATTTATTGTGAATTACAAATGCTTTTTTAGATGACATTTGGAAACATTATGTATTTTAATTTCATGTAAACTTTAAGGATAAATTCTCATGCTACATCAATGTCCTAATGATGGGGATGATAATTTTCTACCAAAGCACTGTCATTGGATCAGAATAATTACTATTATAATTGAGACTCAAAGCAAAAGAAATGGTTTGGTTCAAAGACAGTATTGATTTGATTTCATTTTTAGAAAATATATGTTGGCTTCCAGTTTGAACTGATTCACTTGATTTTCTTTTTAAATTTTACATCAATTCGTTTTTCAATAAAAAAGTTATCTTCTGGTTTGGTAGTGATTCAAATAAGCATAGTTCAAAATTTAATTTGATGGCCATCTGATTCAAAGTCCTGCTATAAATGCACTTAGCTCAAAGCTTTTCTAATGTTTGCTGAAAATTCAAGAATGGAAAGTTGGTGTTAATGACAGTCTTAACTAAAGTTTCTGTGACAATATTTCTTTGATTTTTTCTGGAATGAACCTCAAACAGTATTTTTATTTTCTCACCAATATGAAAGATTTTTCTTGGCACATATAAACATAAAAGAAAGGAGAAAAGAAAAATCTCCAGCCATATACGTTTATGCATTCTGGGGCAGAAACCCAAAGAATACTCACCATTTCTAATTTGTGTGCTGGAGGTCCTTCTTTCAACCATGTAGTGGCTGTCATGACCCCTGCTTCCACTTGGCCTTCCCTCTACAACAGCAACAAAAGAGAATGCAAATCACTTAGAGAAAGCTATGCAAACTATGCAATAAAAATAACCAGATCAACAAGAGAACTGGTTTGCTAATTTTCAGACTTAAGACAGAGAAACTCAGTGAGTCTGCCTTTTCTCTCAACATTCTTCTTCAGTTTGCAAAGTACACTACAAACATATAATGTTTTTTAGACACTTTTAACTTTGTTATTTTAAAAATTTTATTTTTCAGGCTTAGTAAAACAGGCATAGTTTTCATCTAACACTAAAAGCATTATGGAATTATCCAAGTGAAACATATTAATGTATAGCCACGTATAATGAACAGTTACACATAATTTAAAAGGTAATATAATTTAATGCCTGTGTATATGACAATTACTACAAGAATCTAAATAATTATAAACAATCCTTGAACAGCAGTCTTGGGAAACTGATCAGCTAACCTGCAATTCTAATTATTGCTAAAAAGTCCACAGGGCAGGTGGGCCACGCTAGGTGAAGCAGTTGGGCACCTTGTGGAAGAGGCAAGAGGTAGCATGTGCCAGGCAATGTGAACCACTGTCATCACCACCACCTCCTTTCAGACCCTGATAGAGACAGCCCAGGACCCTGAACCCAAGAGCCTTGGAAATAGCAAGGCTTACAGTCCAGTGCCCACCCTTTCACCCTGGTAACTACTTCTGAAGGTGCTAGAGCCACATCTACTAAAGAAAAGAAAATTCTTATCACCAAATTTGTCACTGTCAAATGATTTAACATAAGAAACTGATATGATTTTACCAATGGCAATGACATCAAAAAAGAAACATTATCATCTGCTTTGCTACTACACCAAAGGACCACGGGAACTTTCCATCTGACTTGCAGGTGAAACCTTACATATGATTTGCTTCCCCCATCAGAATGTGAGCTCCTTCAGTGCAGGCACTATCTTTATTCATATCCACAATGCTTTGTACTCAGTAAGTGCTTAGTAAAATGCTTTATTCATTCCTTCATTCATTTCAGGATTTAGGGTGACAGAATCAAGGCAAATAGAACTGGAAAAGGCCACAGTGCAGGGGTTTATTTATTTATTTTTTTGCATTACAGACTACTTTCACAGTCTGGTGAAGCCTACTGACCCATCCAGAATTAGGTTTTTAAATGCATAAAATAAAATAAATAGGATTGCAAAGGAAAATAATTATATCAAACCATATTTATCAAAATATTTTTTAAAAAATTCACAGATGTCAGATTAAGAATCCCTGTATTAGAAACCAACTAATCTGAATGGTGCAAGGGAATGAGCTCTGGTTTTGAAACCAGAGATCTGGGTTCAAATCCCAGTTCCGCCACTTATGATCTGCAAATCTTGGGCAAGTAGCTTAACCTCTCTGTGACTCAGTTTCCTCCTCTGTAAAAGAAGGGTGTCAGACTAGATGACTTCTAAGATAGTGTCTAGCTATAAACTGATAACTTTATAATCCTTTGATCCTAATCCAAACCCCTCAACTTACATATGAAAGTGAAACTCGGAGAGTTTAATTGATTTGTGTAAGGCCACACAGCTAGTAGGCAGCAGAGGCAGGATTCCAAACCAAGTGTTTGGTCTAAACATGACTATAAATAATAATTCTCCAGAGGCTGTGATCTATTGGCATGGTCTTTAAGAATCTAAAGTGTCAACTTCATGCCATTATGTGGCACAGGAACAGGATTTTGTGGTGGAGTTGTTTATGTTACCACTGGTGATAATTTATTTGGTGCATTCCTTTGTGTCTCATAGGTATGACCAGAAAAGGAGATGAACTGGTCATGTAATAAGAGCAAGGGATAAAGTCGGAGGTCTGCACTGGTACACTGATAATGCCATAGGAAAAGTCTCTAGTAAACTGGACAGATCCCCTGTGGAAGATTTATGGGAGAATATGAGCATTAATCACACAGAATGAGGAATTACAGATGAGTTGAAAACTCTACTGATGGAGCAAGTATCTATATTGATAAAATTACGGATAGTTTGAAGGACTAGACAATATTGAATTAGGCAGAAAATGACTTAAAATAAATTACTTTAATTAGAATCACTCCATCAAAATAACCTCAGTGTTACTATATAAAATCTAAGTCAATAGATGAATCAATCATTAGCATTTATTAAAGTGCCAACTATATGTGAGGCACCATGCTTGGCGTTGGAGACATAGAATGAGGAGTGAAAACAATACCTGCTTTCAGACCTTATGCTGTAATGGGGGAGAGAAGTACACATGTAAACATAAACAAAATAAATCTAATGTGGATAAACAAAAACATATATAAAGTAGGACAACAGAAGTTGGGGGATTAGGAAAGGCTTCATGAAGAAGATGGTATTTGAGCTACATTTTGAGGGAAGAGAAGGACTCTATAAGGCAAAGGGCATGGAAGATTACCTGTCAGGCATGTGGGACAGTCATTGTAAACACACAGAGATGGAAGATGGAATGTTGTGGGAACGGAATGGACAGAAGGCCAGTTTGGCTGGATTATAGATTGTGGGAGGTGGAGTAATGTACAATGAGACTGGAGAGACAAGTTGGGATCAGTTGTAAAGGGTTTTAAAAATCTAACAGAAGAGATTATATTTGATACTAGAAGCAAGAGGAAGCCACTAGAGTTGATAATAATTTGATATATTTAGATAGACAGATGGACGGATAAATAGATGGATAGACAGATGGATAGACAGACTGACAGACAGACATATCTTTACATCTATAACTGTGAGTCACCTGAAAAGAAATGTTAGTTAAACCCAAGAGAACAGATGAAGTTACCAATAAAGAAAACATGCCGGGCAAAACAGAGAGCATTCAGGGATACTCACAGTTAAGGGGCATGATATGGATGATGAAACAACACAGATGGAGCAATCGCACAAGTAGGAGGAAAACCAGAAGAAATTAGAGAAGAGATCATGAAGGAGAGAAGGTGATCAACAATGTCAAAAGTAGCAGATAGGTAGAGAAGGATGAGGACTGAGAGAAAAATTTCAGATTTGGCAATTAATAGATGACTGGTAATTTTGGAAAGTAGTTCCAATTGAGTTATGTGGGTGGACAATAGACTGCAAAGGGTTGAGAAGTGAGTGGGAAGAAAGGAAGTGGCTACAACCTCTGAATTTCTAAACTAAGCCAATTTCTCAGAAAAATAATTAGTTGCCATTCAGGTTCCTAATTTAACAAATCTATCTCCTTTCCCTTTTTAGAGGAGAGAAGTGCAGATAGTGAGTACATAAAGCTTTTCAAGGAATTTGGAAGAGAAAAGGAAAAGAGATATAATATAATTGCCTGAGGGGTTGGTAGAGTCTAGTAATTTTTTTTTAAATTTAAAGAATAGGGGAGATAGGCATGTTTGAAGGAAAGAATCGATAGACTAGAAAAAGCTGAAGATCTGAGAGACTTAGGTAGAGGAGGGGGAAGATTACTGATGCAATCTGCTAGAGAATGCTGGAGGGGACATGATCAAGTGCATGCACAGATGGGCTGAAGAAAGGCCACCTCTGTCAGGAGGAAAGGAGGGGAGAATGGGAAATGATGTCACAGAGCTTTGAGATGAAGAGAAGGAGAGAAGGGGGAGTCATACTGAATACCTCAACTGCAAGAAGTGGGAAAAAGGAGGTGTGAGAGAACTCAATGAAAAGGAAAGAAAAGGTTTGTAATAGCTTCTGTAGGAAGTGGGACAACAAATCAGAGAGGAATAAAAGGATTGTGATGCTGCAGTGAAGATTCAGTAGAAGTTGGATAACATGATTTTGTAATGTATGCATTGCAAGTTCTGGCTTCATTCAGTAGCTCGTGGGTAAAACTGGAGAAGGTAGACGGTGAGAGAGATCTAGGGTTGAGGTCTGAGAAGAGATTAAGTAGTGATCAGACAAGAGGGCAAGGGATTCAAGGAAGTCGAAATAGGTAATTATTAGTTTGAGACTGGAAAAAAAAGTACTCAGAGCAGGGGTAATGGCTTTGAGAATCTAGTGAAGGGTGAAAGTACTGATAGTCTCATTGAGGAGGATGAATAAGTTTTGGAAGAGTGAGGTATAAGGAGAGGTGAAATGATAAAAAGGTTATAATCTGATAGGGGAATATCAGATTTTCTAGTTAAGGAAGCAGAAAACTTATAGGTAATAGTAAAGAACTAATGTGTAACCATCACTATCTATGTCTTGCGTAAACTGAAAGAATAGGTCATAGAAGCAGAGGAATTGGAAAGTTTGGGAGTTTGAGAGAGCATCGAAGTAAATAATGAATTATCCTAGTATAAAGGCAAGAGAGGAAGATGGTGAGCCAGGTGCTGAATTCTCTGTGAAAAGAGGGAGAATGACTTGGGGGTCAGTATACTACAGCCACCATAATTTAGACTGGGTGTAAAATTTTTATTGAGTGGACCTCAAAGAAGCAAAGGTTGCTGAGAGATAGAAATACAATAAAAGCATAATATATTAAAACAGGCTTAGAATAAACAAAATGATTAAAAAATATTGACCCGGTCCTTCCTGATCACTCTGCTCCTACATACTTTCTATACCATTTGGAGTATGATGCTCATTACTGTGATTTACTATTAGGTACATGTCCTATCTCTCCAATTAGACTATAGGTTTCATGATTGCAAAAACTTTTAAATTGTTAGTACCCAGCACAGTGTCCAATAAAAAGTAGGCAAAAATAAATATTTTGACCAATTATGATGATGAATAATATGAAGGATTTGCCAACCACTAGTTGTGTGACTTTGGGCAAGTCTACCTTTCTGGGTCTTAGCTGCCTCATTTATAAAGAAAGGGGATTAGAACAGAGGTTATCTAAGGATGTAACCAACTAACTACAAACATTCTATGACTCTATAAAGTATTTTGTCTTTTCCAACATCTATTATAGAATACTTAAGTCAAAGAACTTAAATTTCTTGTGCAATGAAAAATTTTAAGACTTTTTTGGAAAGATACAAAAATGTTCCATTTAAAGAACAAGAAACATCTGTATGCTGAAGATGAACATAACTGGAAGAGTCTGAAAACTGGTGTGGAATTTTTATTGGGAACAGCAAACAAAAATCTCCATGACACATGAGACAGCATCTCAGGGAGTATTTGGTAACTTTTAATCAAAACACATTTTATATTTTTGTTTATTTGTGGAGGACATTTTTTTCCCTGAAATTTCAGCAGCTGTTTCCAAAATAATACACCTCCCTTTGTCCGTGTGGAAATGGCTTTGAGGGGGAAAAGAGTCACATGCTGAGGCCTGTGTGTGGATAGGGGTAGGGGAGCTTTATGAATGTGTATGAAAAAAGCTGTTTAAAGGCACAAAGCTTCATTTTCAAAAGTCTGATTGCAGCTCTCTAAAAATGTAAATTCTAAGAGTCTTATGATATATTTTGCAAAAAAAATTGCAATTTCCTCAAGATCTAGGAAGATATATTCATTTATATTTCATAGTACACACATGGGGGAAAAAAAAAAAGTATTGCTTAAAACCTCATTGAAAAGGCCAAAACAAATTTCACACCTCCAGGATATCCCTTGTAAGACAGGACCCTTGAGATCTTAGTTTGAAAAGGTTGTGGATCCCAAAAAGCTCTCCTTGATGTTCTTTTGATCCTTGAACTGCTTCAAAATAACGCTTGGCATTTTCACTCCCAACCACCACACAGTGCAGTTGCTAAAACAGAAAAATACACGATATTTCAGAAATGTTTGATCCAACAACATGTCAGAATTTCCTGGCATTATCAGTATATACACAGTTTGAGGTGGAGCAGACAGGGAGGAAATTTTGTTTTAATATCCCTGGAAGATGTTGCCATTCTGGGGAAATGATCATCTGATTAGTTTTACTGAAGACCAAATAAAAAATAGCTTTATACTTTTTATCTGTTTTCCACCTACTACCTACAAAATTAAGTCAATATTTTCCCTAATTTTTTTTACATGAAAAGAAGAAATTTCTAGGCATTTTTATCCTGTTAAGTTGTTCTAGAGTAATGCTATAATAGGTACTACTAAAAATTGACAGAATTAGTTCATCTATCACCAAATTATAAGTTTGAATTGATGATATGATGACTACAACAGGGAATAATAATGATCACGATGGTACTGGGAACTAAAAGCAATGCTCAATTTCTCCCTTGGAAATAAAGTATATTTGAAACAAGGGGAGCTTTTTAACTTCAATATTTTTGTTAAGTTGTTTTTCAGTTGTGTCAGACTCTTCATGATTCCTTTTAGGGTTTTCTTGGCTAAGACAATAGAGTGGTTTGCCTTTCCTTCTCCAGCTCATTTTATGGATGAAAAAAGTGAGGCAAATGCGTTAAATGACCTTTCCAGGGGCACACAGCTAGTAAGTATCTAAGGCCAGATTTGAATTCAGGAAGATCAGTCTTCCTGACTCCAGGCCCAGTGCTCTATCCACTGCACCACCTAGCTGCCCCTAACTTCAATATAGTTCCTTGGAAACCCAAGGAACTTCTTCTTTACACAGAAGAGGACCATATTAATAATCAGTCAGGGAATTTACTGAGTATCTCTAATATGCTGAAAGCTGTGCACTAAATGTTACACGAACAAGTATAACAGACAAAATTAACCAAAGCACACTGTAGTCTTTTTTGATACTATGAATCTCCCAGATTTCAGGTGTCTTTTAATGTCCTTCAGCATGGTTGTGAAAATAAACAGTAAAATGGTTTTATTTTATTGGTCATAAGGAATTGGTAGGAGAAGATGCCAGTATTAACATAATCAATCACACCATCTGAAAAAGACTTAGTCTCAATAAGTTGCTTTGGAAAGTCAAGCTTAATCCTTAACAGTTCAATTATTAAATTCTTTGAGGTAAGCCAAAGTCTAGAAACTACAAGTGTGTACTCTAGAAATACTAAAGTACTCTGTGCTTTTTTACTCCATCTGTTATCAGTAGCTTCATTAGACATTTCTACTTTCCTATCCCAGACTAAAAAGTATCTGAATACAAGAATGAAATCCTGTGCCCAAAACAAGTTCTGTATTTTCAAGGGCAAAATTCTACCAGCAAAGTTCAATTATAAAATTTATGTTGTGACATATTTTGACTAAATTTTCCAAACTGAAAACCAGGCTGAGAATAATATAATCATATTAGAAACCAAATGGACAAGAAAAGTAAAATAGTAATTGGAAAGGGAGTAATTTTCAGGTATATAATTTGTTCCTGCCATTAGACAATACAAAATGTGCCTATAAAAAGGCTCAAGAAAAAGGAAGAGGAAATTAGGTAATGGGAAGAATGTTCATAATGGCAAGGATTAAAAAAAGATAGTAAACATTAGTATAAACATTAGAAACATGAATTATTCTTTAGTATTATACCCACTGGTCTCCTCTAAACATCTTAATAGTTAACTTTTTTTTTTTTTCATATTTTGGTGAGGCAATTGGGGTTAAGTCATTCCATTCAAAATGACTACAAAATGCATAAAACATCTAGAAACTAACTTGTCAAGATCTATGCAAGACCTACATAATACAATTATACATCTCACATCATAAACCAAGATGAAATCCAAATAGGTACTTAACCTAAGATATAAAAGGTCAATTCATAAACAAATTAGAAGAACAAGAAAAGAAATATCTTTCAGAACTAAGGATAAGTGAAGAGTTCGTGACCAAACAAGGGGTAGAGAAGATATCAGCAGACAAAATGGAAAGTTCTAATTAAATAAAATGAAAAAAAGATTTTGCACAAACAAAAATCAGTGAGGCTAAAATTATAATGGAAACAATTAACTGTAGAAAAATATTCATAGCAAGTTTCTGTAATAAAGTTATCATATCCAAGATATATAAGGAAGTGATTCAAATATATAAGAATTAGAGCCATATCACAATAGATAATTGGTCAAATAATATGAACAGACAGTTCCTGAAGAAAGAAATCCAAGTACTAGACTAAAACATTAAAATGCTCCAAATCACTAGTAGATACAGGAAAATTAAGATAACTCTAAGGATCTATATCATACCTATAAGAATGGCAAAAATGACGAAAAATAGAAAACAACAATTGTTAGAAAGCTGCAGGAAAACACACAGACTAATATACTATCATTGGTGGAAATGTGAATTGCTCCAGTCATTTTGGAAAGCAATTTAGAACTATGTGCAAAATGTGTCCAAATCATGCATAATCTTCGAGTCAGCAATACTATTAGGCCTATTCCACCCCTCCCTCACAAAACAAACAAACAAACAAAAAAAAACAAAGTGAAAGGAAAGGAACCCATACATACAAAAATGTTTATAGCAGCTCTTTTTGTTACAGCAAAAAGCTATAGAAACTAAGAAACCAAGTTGATGCTCATCAACTTGTGGAATGATTGAACAAACTATGGCATATTAATGTAATAGAACATAATTGGGCCATAAGAAATAATGAAAAGGATAGTTTCAGAGAAACCTGGGAAGATCTGTATCAACAACCATAAAGTGACCAGAATCAGCAGAACAATTTATGCTATAACAACATTTTAAAGAGAAACAATTTTGAAAGACTTAAGAAACTCTGATTAATCAATCACCAACCATGACTCTAAAGGAATGATGATGAATCATGTTACCCGTCTCCTGATGAAGAGGTGATGGACTCAAGAAGCAGAATGAGCCATATATTTTCAGAAATGGCCAATGTGAGAATGTTTTTGTGACTCTGCCTATTTGTTAAAAGAGTTCTGTTTTTCCCTTGTATTTTTTTTTCCAATTTTGGGGGAAATAGGATTAGGATTAAGATCTCTTGCCCCTTTCCCTTCCAAAAGAAAAAATGAAAAAGAAAGAAAAGAGGGATATTGAAGGTCGTTTTTTTTTTTTAAATGTATGTCAGGGAACAAAAAGTCAGATAAGTGGGAGAATTTTGAAAGTGAAATATCAAAGTTATTATGTAACAGAAATTTTCAGTTTCACATATATTCTTTTGCTGTTCTACTCTGAATATGAAGATGCATGTTTTATTTAGTATTTAAGTTCAGAACTACCATTTTTTTTTAAACAGGTATCTGTAATGGAACTAAAGATTTTATTATTTGTTCTCAACTGATCTTTAAAATTAAAATTGTCATGTTATATATACTATAACTTAGTATATATGATTACTATATTAATTAACATGTTATATTATAGTAATATAATAAAAACATTAAATTAAAATTATATAATAATGACCAGCTCCTCCAAGGTGAATAAGGTATAAGTTAGCCTTAGAGGTACAAAAAGCTAAGAAATTTCTTAGTGAAACAAAGTAGAATTTGATGCCCTAAAGATGTACTCTGACAAGAACTTGAAACGACACTGTTTTGAGGAAAGAACAAAATGTAAGTCAAGAAATCTGGTTCTAGCTCTTTTCGTGGTGGCAAAAAATTGGAAAATTAGATGCTCATCAACTGGGAAATAGTTGAACAAACTGTGATATGGGATTGTGATGGAGTACAATTGTGCTGTGAAAAATGGTGAAGAAGATGATTCTAGAAGAAACTGGGAAGACTTATATGAGCTAATGCAAAGTGAAGTGACCAGACCCAGGAGAACACAGGATACAGTTAACAGCAACAATGTAATGACAATCAACTGTGAAAAGCTTAGCTGCTCTGATTAATACGATGATCCACAACAATTCCACAGGATTCATAACCAAAAATGCCATACATCTTCAAAGACAAAACTAATGAACTCTGAGTGGAAAATGAAGCATTTTTTTTTCCCACTTCATTTTTTCTCCAACTCTAACATTGTATAACTTTGTAATGGGAGACTGGCCAGTACAAGATCAGTCCTAGAAGCATTTGTGTTTGATGTACTGCTTCAGGAAGTACTTGATGAAGTGGGATGAAGGGACCCTGTCCTCTAATTCAGAGCATGCACAAGTGGTTCTGGTATCTTATGATTTTCCAGTCTGATAACCACATGATGAAGAAATGGCCTTTTAATTGGCTTCTAACTGGAACTGTACATGCAAACAAAAGGTTTCAATAATTCACCCTTATTTTTTCCCCTTTCTAACTTCTAAAACTTACATCTAAAACTTGGAGACAGAGGGTAGGAGATAGCCTGACTTGTTAATCTGTGTATGCATTATGAAAACAGTTCCTAGATTTGACTACAAATTCAATCTGTACTTTTATGTGTAAATTTTATATCATGGCTAAAATAATAAAAATGTGTTTCCTATTCCTATCTAAATATCCCCTACTAAAAGGCAGTTTCTTCTAAATCATCAGACAAAAGATAATTCAAATTTTACCTGCTTATATACCTGACGTAAATACATGATCTCTTCCACAGTTCCTAAGGATATAAACCTAAATACTTTCACATCCCGACATTGCCCAATTCTATACGCTCTGTAAAAAACAAACACACACACACACACAAAAAAAAAACAAAAACAAATTAACTGAAAGAGCTTTGTGTTGGGAGGTAATACATAGTTCTATGGTATTCTAACAACTCAAAATCTTAATTTATTTTTAATTTGTCATCACCATTTCTGAAGGTGTCCCTGCCCTTCCACTACTCAACAAGCCATCACTTAAAACAACAAGTAAAAAAGGGAAAATAAAAAACCATTCAGAAAAATTAACCATTATCAACTGAGTCCAACATTATAGGCAATGTTCTACACCCACAGATTCCCCCTCCTCTGCAAAGAATGAAGGAAAATGCTTTTTTTGCCTAATCTCTTCTTAAGGCCCAGGCTTGGTCATTATAATTAATAAGTTTATTTCTAGTAAGTCATTTATTATGTCTTTACTTTGTTCCAGGCACTAAGCTGGGAACTGGGAATACAAAAACAAAAAGAAGTTCCTACCCTCAAAGAGCTTACAATCTAATAAGGGAAGATAATACATAACAGGGAGTAGTGTTTTAGACTGGTAATTCACAAGTATAGTGAGCAGAGGTATATGACAATTGATTGCCATGTCCTTTCCAGGAATGGTAGCATTAACGGTACTGCTGACAGAGCTAGAAGCAGAAAGGAGGATGGAGAATGAAGAGTATACATGGCACGACGATGGCCAGCTGTTTGGCAGGTCTGGGTTGAGTTAGTTATGGAGAACTATTGTGTTCTTTATAATTTTACAATGTTTAAGCTTTAACTGCTTTGTGATTATTTTTCCATTTGCAGCCTTGTAGTCATTGTGTATATTGTTTTCCTGACTCTGCTTACTTCATTTTATGTCACAGAAGTCTTTTTCATGCTTCTTTCTCTATGTTCATCGTACCTGTCATTTCTTAGGGTACAATAATATTACATTACACTCATGTACCATAATGTTTTTAGCCATTCCCCAATCAAAAGGCATCTACTTTGTTTCCAGGTCTTTGCTACCTACAAAAAGTTGCTATGAATAATTTTATACATATGGAGCCTTTTTTTTTTTTGTTAATGATCTATATCTATCTCCTTGGGGTATATGCCTAGAAGTCAGGGCATTTTTTTCCTTAAACAATAAACCTGATTTTCTTTAGGAGCTACAGAATGGTAGAGCAGCCAGAAGTGCCTTTTCTGTCAAACACAATTACATTTTCCCCTTAGGTCTCCATTGAGCTCTACAACTACAAACCCATTAACATTAACAAGTTGAACATGCTGCAGTTGTTGTTACACACACTAGCTGTGGAAGGTTTGGTGTGAAAAGTGGGAGCTTCTGCTTCAAATACTGATTGCCCAGTTTATAAAATGGGACTAGGGCCTGAGAAGGCATTATCTTATTTTTCTCTATCTCTGCCATACCTTTACTACTTTTTTATTTACTTGATTAAAATAAATCTCTTATGCCTAACTTTCTTCTCTCCCTTTCCCGGATAGTAGTAGAACTATTGCCGGGAATTAGTTAAATTGGCTTGAGGAAAACACTAAGAAGAATAAGGATAGGTGAGTGGTAGGCTTAGTGCTATGTCCTTATCTCCAGTCTCCTCATAAAATGACTCCTAACCAAAAATGCTATTTTTTAATCAATCCAATTTGCCTTAAAGCTCCAAAGTATCTGAATATACCATTCTCTATATATTGCATGCTATTAAAAAAAAACAAAAGAAGCTTCCCATACAAAGTCTGATGAAGCTAGTAACATTTTTCTTCAATAATTTTTATATAGTTTTAGAAGTATTTAAATATTTATAAAGTTTTAGAAGTATTTAAAAGCCTCAAATTTTAATAATTTTAATAATCCTAGAATTCTATTCAATCATACTTGGAATGGTTCCACACTTTAGAAAAATGGTCAGTACACTTCAAGCCAGCATGAACTCCAAAACTATATTTCACAGTAAGATTTAAAAGATTATAAAATGTTCATGCTGTAAGAAATCATTTCATTCAACTCCCTCATTCTACAGATAATGAAATAATGGCTATGGGAGATTAAGTGATCTGCGATAGAGCCTAGAACCTTTTCTTAAGAACAGAAATAGATGTTTAAAAATGTATGTAGTATTTAAAACACTTAATTCTAAAAATTTATTTATTTTTAGTTTTCAACATTGACTTTCATAAGATTTTGAGTTCCAAATTTTCTCCCATCCCTCCCCTCTCCCTACCCCAAGAAAGAGTGAAATCTAATATAGGTTCTACATATACATTCATATTAAACTTATTTTCACATCAGTCATGTTGTAAAGAAGAATTAGAACCAATGGGAGAAATGACGAGAAAGAAGAGACAAAAAAAAAAAGAGAGCAAATAATATGCTTCCATCTGCATTCAGACTCCATAGTTCTTTCTCTGGATGTGGATAACATTTTCCATCATGAGTTTTTTGGAGTTGTCTTAGATCCTTGCATTGCTAAGAAGAGATAAGTCTATCAAAGTTAGTTCACACAATGTGGCTGTTACTATGTACAGTGTTCTCTGAGTCCACCTGCTCATCATTTCTTATCGCGCAATAGTATTCCATTACATTCATATACCACAACTTGTTCAGCCATTCCCCAACTGACAAGCATCCCCTCAATTTCCAATTCTTGGCCACCACAAAAAGAGCTGCTATAAATATTGTTGTACATGTGGGTCCTTTTCCCATTTGTATGATCCCAACCTAGAAGTGGTATTGTTGGGTCAAAGGGAATGCACAGTTTTATAGCCCTTGGAGCATAGTTCCAAATTGTTCTCCAGAATGGTTGGATCAGTTTACAACTCCACCAACAATGCATTAGGGTTCCAATTTCCCCACACCTTCTCCAACATCATCATTTTCTTGGGGTTTTTTTTGTGTTAGCCAATTTGATAGGTGTGATGTGGTACTTCTGAGTTGTTTTGATTTGTATTTCTCTAATTGATAGTGATTTACAGCATTTTTTCATGTAACTATAGATAGCTTTAATTTTTTTCATCTGAAAACTGACTGTTTGTATCCTTTGACCATTTATCAATTGGGGAATGACTTGTAATAAATGATATTTGTAAAAGACCTAAGTATTCTTAAATAAGATTTCCTTCTCTATCTTTTCATCCCTTGCCTCAACCAATCATAAGTTTACTTTGTATCAATCTAAACCTTTCAATTTCATGATCAAATACAATTTTTAAGAACTCTACATGACAAGCAGTATTTATAAATCACTTCAAATGACAGCAAGAACATATACCTGTCAATGGCTTGAAGATCATTGGCTGGATTCCAGGTAGGATCAAAGATTACAACGACATTGGCACCAATAAAATTGAGGCCAAGTCCACCAGCCCTTGGAGAAAAAAGGGAAGGATGAAATTAGAAAGTTCTTTAGGAATGCTACTTCCTCAAAAAAATAAAAGTACAGTACTTAAATACAACTTATTAAGTTTTCAGCTGAAGGATTAACTTTGCTAGGCTTCTACTTTCAAAAAACTGATTACTATACTAACATTAAATTAACAAGAAGCAACAGAATTTTTTTATACACTAACCAAATTGTGAGGAGAAAGGAATATTTACCATATTTCTAGAATTACTCTTTCCCACTGGCATATAATATCACTCAAAATGTTGAGTCCCAAGTGAAGTGAGTTGTCTTCCTCCCTGTTGTCTTTTAGACCTTTAAGTACTATTTTTGAAATGTTTTATAACAATATTTTTTTAAATTGTCAGTATAATGAAACTAAACAAATAAAACACATTTTGTAAGTCCAATCAACAAAAGTGCTTTTTAAAAAAAAGAGTACAGGGGGCAGAGCCAAGATAGCAGAGTAAAAGCAGTGACTTGCTTGAGCTCTCCCCCAAACTCCTCCGAATACCTATAAAAAATGGCCTAAGCAAATTCTAAAGCAGCAGAACCCACAAAAAGACAGAGTGAAACAAATTTCCAGCCAAAGACAGCCTGGATGGTTGATCAGAAAGGTATATCGCGCCCGGTAGGGAGAGGAGCGCAGTTCAGCGTGGGCGCACAGGCCGCAGTGACCCTGGAGCAGGTCTCAGAGGACTGAATCACATGCAGCTGTGGCGGTTTCCAGACTTCTCAACCCATGAATGCCAAAGACAACTTGGAAGGTCAGTGTGAAAAGTCTGTGACTGCGGTGAAAGAGAGAAGCTAGGTTTCAGCCACAAGTACTAAGCGCGGGCCGTGGCTGCCTCCTGAGCTTCTGGCCCACAGACTGAGAGGGAATAGAGTGGCTGATCAGAGAGGGATTGCAGAGATCTCTTTGCCAGTGCTGAGGCAGTTTTGCCCGTGCTTGGATCTGGGTCACAGTTCTGAGGGACAGTCCTGGGGCAAGGAGGAGTGCTGGCGTGGTGGAGCTTGTTGTGGCGGTGGAGAGGAAACACCTCACCCCTTATCATAGCACCTTGGAAGAACTGAAAATGTACAGGTCCCTAGAAGTAGCTCTGAAAACAGCTGTACAAATCCCCGAAGTTTGGGACAGTACATTCTCCACATTGGAAGCAGACTCTTACCTTAACAAAGAGTTTAAAACTCAAGTAATTGGCCGGGATCATGAGTAAGCAGTGCAAAAACAGTCAGACTATATTATCTTACTTTGGTGACAAAGAAGATCAAAACATACAACCAGAGGAAGACAACAAAGCCAAAGCTCCTACATCCAAAGCCTCCAAGAACAATATGAATCAATCCCAGGCCTTGGAAGAACTCAAAAGGGATTTTGAGAAGCAAGAGAAGTAGAGGAAAAATTGGGAAGAGAAATGAGAGTTTTACAAGAAAATCTTGAAAAACAAGTCAACAGCTTGCTAAAGGAGACCCAAAAAAATACTGAAGAAAATAACACCTTAAAAAAAAGACCTAACCCAAATGTCAAAAGAGGTCCAAAAAGCCAATGAGGAGAAGAATGTCCTAAAAAGCAAAACTGGCCAAATGGAAAAGGAAGTCCAAAAGCTTACTGAAGAAAATACTTCCTTAAAAATTAGAGCAATTGGAAGCTAGTGACTTTATGAGAAATCAAGACACTGTAAAACAAATCCAAAAAAATGAAAAATTAGAAAACAATGTGAAATATCTCATTAGAAAGACATCTGACCTGGAAAATAGATTCAGGAGAGAGAATTCAAAAATTATTGGACTATCTGAAAGCCATGATCAAAAAAAGAGCCCAGACATCATCTTTCAAGAAATTACCCACAAAAACTGCCCTGGTATTTTAGAACCAGAGGGCAAAACAGAAATTGAAAGAATCCACCAATCTCCTCCTGAAAGAGATCCCCAAAGGAAAACTCCTAGGAATGTACTGTAGCCAAATTCCAGAGTTCCCAGGTCAAGGAGAAAATATTACAAGTAGCCAGAAAGAAACAATTCAAATATTGTGGAAACACAATCAGGATAATGCAAGATTTAGCTGCTTCTACATTAAGGGACGACAGGGCACGGAATATAGTATTCCAGAGGGCAAAGGAGATAGGATTACAATCAAGAATCACCTACCCAGCAAAACTGAGTATAATCCTTCAGGGGAAAAAATTGTCATTCAATGAAATAGAGGACTTTCAAGCATTCTTGATGAAAAGACCAGAGCTGAATAGAAAATTTGACTTTCAAATACAAGACTCAAGTGGAACATGAATAGGTAAACAGGAAAGAGAAATCATAAGAGACTTAGTAAGGTTGAACTGTTTACATTCCTGCACGGAAAGACGATATTTGTAACTCATGAGACCTTTGTCAGTATTAGGTTAGTTGGAGGGAAAGAATTATATGTATGTATATATATAAATAGATGATAGATAGATAGAGGACACAAGGTGAGTTGAAGATGAAGGGTTCATATCTGGAGAATGAAATTAAGGGATGAGAGAGGATTACACTAGGAGAAGGAGAAAAGGAGAGGTAGAATGGGGTAAATTATCTCACAAAAAACAAAAACAGAAAAGAAAAGGCTCTTACAGTGGAGGGGAAACAGGGGAAGGTGAGAAGGAATGAGTCAATCTTATTCTCATAGGATTTGACTTAAGAAGGGAATAACATACACACTCAATTGGGTATGGAAATCTGTCTTACCCTACAGGAAAATAGGGGGGTAGAGGACAGGAGAGTAGGGGGATGATAGAGAGGAGGGCAGATTGGGAAAGGTTGTAACCAGAAGCAAATACTTCTGAGGAGGGACAGGGTCAAAAGAAGGAATAGAATAAATTGGGGGGGGGGGGGGCAGGGTGGGATAGCATTAAGGGAAATAGAGTTAGTCTTTCACAGCAGGTCTACTATGGAAGTGTCCTGCATAACTGCACATGTATAACCTATATTGAGTTGCTTGCCTTTTCAATGAGGGTGGGTGGGGAGGGAGGAAGGGAGAAAATTTGGAACCCAAAGTTTTAAAAACACATGTTTTAAAAAAAAAATGTTTTCACATGCAACTGGGAAATAAGAAATACAGGAAATGGGGTACAGAAATCTATCCTGCCATACAGGAAAATAGAAGGGGAAAGGGATAAGAGAAGTGGGGGAGAGATAGAAGGGAAGGCAGACTAGGGGAAGGGGTATTCAGAATGCATGCCATCTTGGGGTGGGGGGAGAGGCGAGATGGGGTGAAAATTTGGAACTCAAAATCTTGTGGAAGTAAATGTTGAAAACTAAAAATAAATAAATTTATTAGTAAAATAATAAAGAGTACAAAGAAATGTTCTTTTGAAACCATCTGAATCTTTCAAACAGATTAAATTTTCAATTGTAAATAATATAAAAATGTAAATCTCAGATCCAGAACAAGTACTACAAGAAAATTTAAAAAGTAAATGATCATTTTCAGCTTGGAGCTGGAGAAGGAAGAAAATCAGAGAGCACATTATAAATGGTTATTGGGACCTAGAACTCCCACAGTCAAACTACAATCACATTCTACAACTCTAGTTTAGCATATCCACTCTGTGGGGCTAAACACTGTGTCAAGCAGACAAATATGGGTTCCAGTACCCAAATCAGGGAGAGATAAAGTAGACAAAAAGAACTACAGACCAGTGTGTCATTAATGAATATTTTTGAAAAAATTTTAAATAAAAGATAAGTATAGAAAATATAGCAATATAACAAAAAACACTCTCCAAGACCAAGTTGCCTTGATACCAAAGCTAGAGGGATGGTTCAACATTAGGGAAACAAAGAGAATAATTACTCGTAAAAAAAAAACAAACAAGAAACACATAATTATTTCAATAATTATAGTAGGAAAAAAAAAGCCTTCCCCAAACCCCACATCATTAATTTATCTTTTAAAAAAAGCAACAGAAACAACAAGAAAAACATAGGTAGAAAAAGAGCAGAATAGGGTTGTGGTTCTGAGAAGGTATGGGTTCAAATCCCATTACTAACAAAAAAAAAAAAGGTGAGAATGAAGTGTCCCTAGCAGTACTAGATCTCATATGATACTACAAAGCAGGAATCATCAAAACGGTTTAGAAAATTGGTTTAAAAATAAAGGTTGTTCAGGACAGATTAAGTATACAAGATACAGAGGCAAATGAATTTAGTAACACAGTATTTAATAAAACTGAAGTCTCCAACTACTAAGGGACAAAAAATGCTGGGAAAGGTGAAAAGACATCTGGGAGAAATGAGGTTTAGACCAACATCTCATACCATATACCAAAGTAAGTTCTAAATGGATACATGACCTAGATGTAAAGTTACACCATAAACAATTTCAAGGAGCAAGGGAGAAATTTCCTGTTGGATCTACAGATACAGGAAAAGTTCATGACCAAACAAGCAGAAGAAAATATCACAGAAGATAAAATGGCCAATTTTGATTACATAAAAAGATTATGCATAAAGACCTAGCAATGCCACCAGTAGGCCTATACCACAAAGAGATTTAAAAAAAAAAAAAAGGAAACGGTCCTGTATGTACAAAAAATTTTTAGTAGGTCTTTTTGCAGTGGAAACTAAAGAGTGCTCATCATCTGGAGAATGGATGAACATTATGGCATTGGAATATATTTGCATCATAAGAAATGACAAAAGCGATGGTTTGGGAGAAATTTGGGAAGAATTTCTAAGAAATGATGCAAAATGAAGTAAGCAGAACCAGAAGAAGGAGTTGTACGATTTCAACACTGTAAAGATAAACACCTTTGAAAGGCTTCAGAACTCTGACCAATACAATGACCAAACAAAATTCCAGAAGACTAAGGTTACTCCATATTCTGACACTGAGGTGATGAACTCAAGAAGCAAGATGAGTCACATTTTGATTATGGGAATTTGTTTCACTTAACAATCTGTATCTGTTATGAAGGTGTTTCTCTCTCTTTTTTTTTTTAATGAGGACAGAAAATCTATGCTTGTTTTTTGAAAAAAAAAAAAAGTTAAAATGTTTTTAAAAAAGAATTAAAGTTGAACAAAGCAAAATAAGCAGAACCAGGAAAACATTTCATACACAGACTACAATAAAGTAAGGAAAATAAAATTAAAAGCCTTAAGAACCATTATTAAGTCAATAATCATGATTTCAGAGGACTGAAAATAAAACATGCTTTCAACTTCTCAGTAGGAAATTAGAGGACTATCTAGAGGACTAGATTGAAGCATACATTGTCAGATATGACCAAAGTGTGGATGTGGTTTTTTTTTTAACTATCTTTGTTACATGGTGTTATATTGGTGAGGATGGAATGGGGCAAGGTAGAATGAAAAATAAAGGCAGGTGGGATTGGGAATGTGGTGGGATTCTTAATCAAACAAGGGGTAAATATGATAAAAGACATATTAAGACAATTTCAACTGCTTAAAATAATTTTTAGAAACCGGTTTTTTTTACAGGCAAAATCAATATACTGACAAGACGTTAGCTTAAAAAGGCCAAAGTCCCCCACTGCATCTTGGGCCATCTCTAGTCATTCTGATCTATATCTGGCCACTGGACCCAGATGGCTCTGGAGGAAAAAGTGAGGTTGTTTGTTTTTGTTTTTGTTTTTGTTTTTTTAATTAGGATACCTGTGTGATCATCTGTGTAAGATGTTACTGATTAGGAACATCCTTTACCAATGCAGAACAGCACATTCTCTGGAGCTTATTTATCTCAGAAATGCCTAGGAACCAGAGGCTGAGGAACTTGCCCAGGGTTATATAGTTAATATAATAATAGGTAACATTTATAAAGTTCTTTAAGATTTATAAAGTGCTTTACAAATATTATCTCACTGCATCCTCACAACAACCCTGGGAGGTAGGTGCTATTATTATCTCCATTTTACAGATAAGGAAACTTTGACAAAGGTTAAGTGGTTTGCCCCGGGTCACACAACTAGTATGTTTCAAGAGAGAGAAGTTGAAATTAGGTCATCCAGGTTAGCTTTTTATTAATCCATGCTACCTCTTGAGGCTAGGATAAAAAGTATAATTGTCAAATGGAGAAAAAAAAATTTGCATCAAACATCTCTGATAAAAGTCTGATACCCAAGATCTATGGGAGTCTAACACAAAATATATTCTATAAAACTAAGAATCATTCCCCAATAGATAAGCAGTGAAAGGATATGACAAAAGGTTTTCAAACAAAACTCAGAAAATTGGTAAACATGACAAAAGATGGAAATAGTTGATGATAGGAGAGGTGTAGAAAGTTAGACATTTCCTCAGACATCTCTTTATTCTTCCCCTTGCTGCACTCATTCTGGACTTCTTTGACTTCTCTGGCTACATTCATTCTGGATTTGAGTTTTCCACTATTTCTTCTAACTCCTGCCCCCATCCAACTGTTACCTCCCCTATAGTTTTTCAGGCTTCCTTTATGTGTTGCCTTCCAACATGTTTCCCTGTAAGTTCCTTGAGGGTAGGAACAGTCTTTCTTTTTTATATTTATATTTCCAGAAATTAGTACAGTGCCTGGCATACAGTAGGTGATTAATAAATGTTTACTGAGTATTGTTTTATGGGCACACTACACATTTAGTCAATTTGTTAATTGTGTGGTTTGTCCTTCGTTCTCAAAGATGACCATGACATCAGGGAGATGATGACATCACTTGCAATTGAATTGGATTTGAGTGAGGGAGGGCTGTGCAAAGTCACCAGCCTCACTTTCTCCTCCAGAGTCGTCTGGGTCCAGTGGCCAGATATAGATCAGAATGACTAGAGATGGCCCAGGATGCAGTGGGGGACCTTGGCCTTTTTAAGCTAAGGTCTTTTCAGGTTCTCACTTTGAGTGAGGCAACACCCATTTGGTGAATAGGCCTCTTTGTGAATTAGTCGAAATTTGGCCCAGCTGGTAGTACAGTAGATAGAACACTGAGCCTGGAGCCAGGAAGATCTCAGTTCAAATCTGGCCCGAGACACTTAATAGTTGTGTAACCCCTGGAAATTCATTTAACCTGTTAGTGTCAATTTCCTCAACTGTAAAATGGCTTAATAATAGCGCCTATCTCTCAACATTGTTGGGATGATCAAATGGATATTTTTAAAAAGCACTTAGCACAGTACCTGGCATATTATATGTGTTATATAAGCCTTATTCTTCCCTCCGCCCTATCCCTGTCCCCAGCCTTATAGGACAACAACTTTGAAATAATCAAAAAAGTCCCTAAACAGTTTAAATCCCTTGACCTATATATCCCACTGTTGGGCATATATCCAAAGGAACTAAAAGACAGAAAGAAAAGTCTGACATGTGCAAAAATATTCATAGCAATTTTTTTTTTTGGTGGCAGGGAAGAAAGGAGGAATAAAGAGGGGGAGCCCAGTGATTAGGGAAATGAGTAAACAAACTGTGATATATGAATGTAATGAAACATAATATCATAAGAAACAATGAATATAAAGAATTCTGAAGAAAATGATAAGAAATAAATTGTTGCAGAGTTAAGAAAGTAGAACCAGGAGAAAAATATGCCAGACTACAATCACATGAATAAAAACAACACTAAAAAAGCAGCTGAACTCAGATTAAATGAAATGAACAAACTGGGAAAACAGACGGAGAGAGATTGCTTCTCTGGGAAGGAAGGAGCAGAAT
The DNA here is from genome assembly GCF_900497805.2 of Vombatus ursinus. Classification (NCBI taxonomy): domain Eukaryota; kingdom Metazoa; phylum Chordata; class Mammalia; order Diprotodontia; family Vombatidae; genus Vombatus; species Vombatus ursinus. The sequence continues at coordinate 17,698,882 of NW_020954585.1, forward strand.
GCTATCTATTCTGTTACCTCATTTCTCTTAGCCATTTTTCTTTGTTAGAAGAAAGAGTTCCATGAGAGAGTGGACATGGATACCGGAAAATCAACAAAACACATCAATGAGACATAAGAAATAAAACAGATTAAATAGCAATAAAACACAACAACTAGATCAATCACTTATACAGAATCTGCAGGCCTCCCATTATAGACCCCCACCCCCTCCAACATTCATCTCCACTGGAAATCAGTACTTGAGACCCAGACCATATCTACAGCATACCAACATAACATACCAGTCATCATCAAACCCAACTGCCCTTCGTCTAATTCTTCAAAGATCCAAAAGGCAGGTAGCACCTCTCAACTGGCTCAGGGTCCAGAATGAGCAATACTCTTTCTGTGACACCACATTAACTCACAGCGATTAAACTTACTCCCACACAATGACTCAATGCTTCCAACGAGATCACACGAATTAACACACTGCCTACCACAGTCTTGCAGCATGACTTAATCACATACTAACTTCACACATTCTGATTTCACTGACAGTAACCTAATACCTCTAACACTTTCTCAAAGTTCCACCGCACTAAACCATAACTACTTCCTTCACTGCTGGTCCATGTACCAGTTTGGGCACTTTTTTAGGCAGACGTAAATCGTTATGGCCAACATCAAAGATGACACAGAAATTAAGAACCTGGGTGCATGGGAGAATAGTGGTGCCCTTGACAGAAATTGGGAAGTTCAGAAAAGAAATAATCACTGAGATGTAATCTTATGTCCTAACCTTTTGCAGAAAGTTTCCTCTTAGAATTTTGTGTCAGAAAAAAAAAAAGTACCTCTTCAGATAAAACCTATATTTCTTTTTCCCAGATAAGAGTTATATGGCTCAGTGGATAGAAAGCTGAACCTGGAGCCAGGAAGACCTGAGTTCAAATCTGGCCTCAGACTCTTAAGAGTTGTGTGCCTGGGCAAGTCACTTAGTCTCTGTTTGGTCTCAGTTTCCTTATTAGCAAAATGGGAATAATAATAGCACCAGTCTTCCAGAGTTGTTGTAAAGATCAAATGAGATAACGTTTGCAAAGTGTTTAGCATAGTGCCTGGCACATTATTATTAAATAGGCATTTAATACATGCTTGTTTTCTTCCCTAAAAAAAGCATATTTCCCTTTTGCCTAAACTGCCAGGAAATCTCAGAGCTAAGTCAAATGTTCAACTTCAGTAATCAATGTACCCGTGGTAACTGACAACATCTGTTTTTCTGCTGCATTTAACACAAATGTGTCCTGTTAATAATTTAAATTTTCCTGTTGCATATATATTTTAATTCTGTGAGCTGCTTTAAATTTGTTACAAAATTTTTTGGCAAATGCCATTTTAATTTGAATTTAATCTGATCATCATAAGACACACCCCTCTCACCCTGCCACTTTCCATTAGAGTGTAAGCTTGACAGTAGAAATTGTTTCATTCATTATATTTGTATCTTCAGTGCCCAGCTCAGTGACTGGCACAGAGTAGGTGTATAATGAATACTTGTTGACTGACTGATTTCTGGAGCTCTAATTCTGGAGGAAGGAGGGAGAAGTTGGAGAAGGAGGAGGAAGAGTAACAGGAGAAAAAGAAAAAGAAAAATATATAATTAAAGTACAAGTGTGGAAAACCTGATATAAATATACAACCTGATTGTAAATTTTTTTTAAAGTCAGAATTTGTTGCTTTTGGCCAAAAACCTTTCTAAAATTTACAGAGAATAAGATAAGTAAAGTATAATTCTTTCTTTTGGGGGGGGGGGGGAATAGGAAAAAGATTTGGAGAGGCTGCCCTGTGATTTCATTGATATGGGCAACTTCCAAAGAAAGGACTTTCTCTCTCCAATTTATAGTCTTAGAGAGTTGCCTGGGGCATTTAGATACAGCAAGGTATAGAGGTATATTGTACAGTCAAGAAGACCTGGTTTCAAGTCCTACTTCTGACATACACTGGTTCTGTGACCTTGGACAAGTTAGAACAGATTAACAATAAAACTACTGAGCATGAAAATACATAACACTTTGGAGGAAATTTCAAGAAAGGAATAATCAGATCAAATACACTACTAGGATACAATAACTATAGACTAAAATAACTTTGCCTCTGCCTTTTTAAACAGCCAGAGCAAAAATAAATTAAATAAATGAAAGCTACATAAAAAAAAGTAAGGCTTATTTTATAGAATTTACAGCAAAACACAGTGGAAATAATGTTGGACTTGTAGTCAAAATAGATCTGAATTCAAGTCTCAGTTCTGACACCTAACAGTTTGCATGATACTAAGCTCTGTTCCTTAGTTTCCCCATCTGCAAATCAAACACAAAAATACTTCTACTACCAACCTAACAGGATTAAGGAAAGTACTTTGCAAATCTTAAACTATTATCATTAAAACTATAAACTAAAAGATTCTCTATGTTACAGTCCATTCTCCTCTATGTGGATTCACAAAAAGAAATTATACAAATTAATGCCACTGGACATAATATTAATCTAGTGCAGCTAATTTAGAAAGTTTTACCTACAATATTACAAAATGATTAGATAAAAACTAAGTTATAAAATTGATTCTCTTACATTGTAGAGACAAGGCAAATGTTAACATCTTGTGTGCTGTTGAATTCCTTCACTATTTTAACCCTTTCCTCTGACTTGGTACTTCCATCAAGTCTTCGGTAATCTAGTCCTGTGGCCATACAATATTGCTCCAGAACATCCAGCAACTGGTAAAAAAAAAAAAGACAGGCAAACAAAGAAGTATTAATACCTGTTACAAAAAATATAAAATCTTATACAGAAAATGTGACTAACTGTAACCTAGAAATTAACCTTCCTATAATTATATATTACATCTTCTAGCACTTAACTAGGACCTGGCTCCTTTCTGATGACATATTTTTCCTGGATATCCTTTCCAGGACTGATTGCACTTTTGATCATAAAACCCAACCCACAGATCATGGTAGAGAGTTGGAATACTCACTCCTTGCTCCCAGTTTCCACTTCTGAGGTCCCCCTTCCAAGGTCTACCGCCAACAACACTCAGCTCTCTTCCCTTGAGCTTCATTCAATCAATATATTTCACCCAATCATGATTCCAGTGAATTCTGTCCATCAACTTCCAGGATACTCTCCTTCCTTCTTTAATGAGTTAAGTGCCTGGCTCACTATCTTTCTCTCTTCCCCAACTCTTGCCTTCAAACTAAGAGACTTTAACATATATACTGATATTCCCTCAAACACCCTGACCTTCCAGTTTCCTAGCTTCAATGCCCTACCCCCTCCACTCCACCACAGTTACACTCAGATAGTCATACTCTTGGACATGCCATCACCCACAAATACACCATTTCCATGTTCATGAATTCTGAAATGCCCTTTTCAGATTGGTCTGTTGCCATTCCACTTCTGCTTCTGCCTTGGAACACCAAAACCTGTCCTTCATTCTAAGTGAGACCTTCACTCCCTTTGTAGCCTTTGACAATGATGATCATCCTCTTCTTCCCTTTAGGTTTTAGTGACACCACTTTCTCCTGGCTTACCTCCTACCTATTTAATTTCTCCTTCTCAATGTTCTTAGCTTGATCTTTGTCTTCTAGGTCATACCTGCTAACTGTGGGTGTCCCACAGGGCTCTGTCCTGGGCCTACTTCTCTTTTTCCCTCTATACTGTTTCACCTGGTGATTGCAATGTTTTTCATTGATTCAATTACTGTCTCTGCTGAAGATTCTCAATTTTACTTATCTAGTCCTAACCTGTCTCCTGACCTCTAGTCTCACATCTACAGATGTCTATTGGATTTCTCAAACTGGATATCCCACAGACATGTTAAACGCAACATGTCCAAAACTAAACTATTTATCTTTTCTCCTCAAAGCCTCCCTACTTTCTGAACTTTCCTGTTACTGTGAAGGGTACCACTAATCTTCCGGTCACCTAAGCTCACAATCACGGTGTCATTCTCAACTTCTCACTCCCACTTTCCCCATATCCAGTCCTTTATAACCTGTCTACCTCCTACTTTTCCAGTCATATTACATCTTACTCACTGCCAAGTACTCTATGATCTAATGACACTAGCTTCCTCATTGTTGCTGTGGCTAGAATTCTCTCCCTCCTCATCTATGCCTCCTGGCTTCCTTCAGGTCTTAGCTAAAATCTCATCTTATTTCAATAAGCCTTCCTTAGTTCCTCTTAATTCTAGTGTTTCTCCCATGAGATTATCTCCAATTTATCTGGTACATATCATGTTTGTATATAGTTGTTTGCAAGTTGTCTCCCCCATTAGATTGCAAGCTCCTTTAAGGCAGGCATTGATTTTTTTTGTCTTTCTTTGTATTCTCAGCACTTCGCACAGTGCCTGGCCCACAGTAGGTGTTTAATAATTGGCAGCTGACTAACTTTTTTTTATTTTCATTTTCAAATGTTAATTATTTTTAGATTTTTAAAATATAAAGAAACCAAAAGAATTCCATTTTAAAAGTATGAATAATTAACTATGTTATTTACTTAAATATTCCTAATTATATTTGCTTTGCTATGGAATGTTATTCTAGCCTTTGATCATTGACTTAGTCAACTGATAATTATTTATTAAGTACATACTATGAGTAAAGCACTATTAGAGACTTTGATAATATGGATCTTTTAAAAATAGCCTTTATAGGGGAAAAATATATAGACATACACATATATCTATGTACATATACATCTATATATATCTTTGAGTTTAAATTTTGATGATGCCCTTGATGTAATGAAAATTCAAATCTCTTTTAAAATACTATACTGCCTACCTAATTACCATTTTCAATGGTGTATAAAAAAGAAAACGTGGCTAACAGCTGTTGCTGTCGTCTTTTTTAGGCCTCGGGAGTTATTGCTGAGGTCAGCCATCACTACAAATCATAAGGTACTTACCTTGGTAGAAAAGGAAAAAAGAAGAACTTTGTCTCTGTTTTTTTTGCAATGATTTAAAAGCTGCTGAAGGACCTGGAAGTGAACCACAGAATGGTAGTTAACTGGTGCCCACTTAAGGTATAATTCATACATGTAGAGTTATCTATCATGTTAGAATGTCTAAGAAATTATTTTCATATATCCCTAACCTCAGCCTTCTTTTTCATTACATTTTTTCCCTGCCAAACACAGAATTAAAGATTTCCTGTCAAATTGTATTACAATTATGTTGGCAATAAATAGTCAAAATTTCTAAAAATTTGCAATTTACTTCATTTGTTAAGATCAAATAATATTTTAACAAGATGTCCAGAGATAAATTAAGATCTGAAACATCTATTTCTTTCTTAGTACTGGGCTAAAATACAAAGTAGTGTTCTTCCATTATTTGAGAAATATATACTATATCTGAAAATTTTCTATATTTAATGAAATTTTCTCATTATATTCATGGGCTGAATGTCCTGAGACATGTCTTCTCAAAATAATTAGAAGGATGTAGTCCCTCCTTACTCATTCTCCTGTTTATTCATGGCTATAGCTTCCTAAACCTGACGCTGACCTCCTAACAACAATCAGCTGCGCACATACACACACTGTTCTAGTGACAAAACAAATAATCCAGAGCTTTATGTAAAATGCTGATAACTAGTTAGACAGAGGATATTAGGAAGATAATAGGTTAGATAGCATTTGGGAAATTGTGAAGTACTTTTAATAACTATAAGCTTCTCCTTGAAAAAACAGCCTATTTTTTAAAGATCAATAGTCTTCTAATGACATGATGTGACTAAAAGTCACAGAATACCACAGTCTTAAAAGAATTAAAGCCGTGAGTCACCAAAAAAGGCAACACAGCAAGTCTTGAGAAGGCTGTAAGATTTATGCTGGTGAAGCAAAGAAATGTATAACCAAAAAAGGAGAGTAAAGGATATTGGTCATGAATGTGACAAAAATGTCCATTTCCCTTTGATCCAGAGATTTCACCAGTGAGCATATGACCAATGAAGTCAATGACAAAATGAAAAGCTCTATATACAACAAAATACTGACAGCAGCACTTTTTGTAGTAGCAAGGAATTAGGAACAAAGTATATGACCATCTATTAGGGAATGGCCAAGAAAACTTTAGTGCATGAATGTAAAGGAGTAGTACTGTGCTGTAAGAAATCATGAATACAGAGAAGTCTGAGAGAACATATATGAACTAATGGAAAGGGAAGTAAGTCGGACCAGAAAAAAAAATTTATAAAATGGTCAAAACTGAATGTAGTGAAATTATAATGACCAAGTTCAGTCTCAAAGAAGAAAGAAGGCATCTTCATGTTCCTCCCACTTCTGCTTCCTCACAGAGGCAGGGGGCTACAGGTATGGTTCGCCGAATATAGAGTCAAACTTTTTCATTATGTCGGTGAATTTTGCTCAACATTTTCTCCCTGCTTTTCATTTTTTATTACAAGGGATGCCTTTTTGGAAGGGGGAAGGGCAACATATTGGGAAATGCAGATGATATGAAAACTAAAGATATTAATGCAAATTTATTTTTAAAAATAAAAAGACTACACTGTATGAAAACTTCTTCCAGGTAACAAATATTTTAGCAATTTAAGAATTCTGATTAAAACTTAAAATTTTTTGACATTTAAATGGATGAAAACCACTATACTATTATCTTTTACTAGCTGAGTAAGAAATAGAAATTTGTGCTACTTCTAAAGTTTGAAACATTTTCATGATGAAAAGCTAGTTACAGAATTGCAACTACATTCCTCACCTGAACTAAATGGCTAATAAGAGAGATAGAAACCATCAGAATGTATCTTTTATTTTAGAGGATTTGGCAAATACACACACACACACACACACACACACACACACACACACACACACTTTACAGAAATACAGATTATGAAAATACAGAAGAATCTCAACTTACACACTGGTATTTTAATTTCAGAGGACACAATTAAAACCAAAAAAATTAGCTGTTGAAATATTAAGACAAGTTCTAGTACTAATATTACTCTTACTACTACTAATACTATTAAAGGAAATCATCATAATTAAGCCTCTATCAATTGTGATTAATTATAGTTAATCTGCAACTATACACATGGCATACAAAATCCATCCATTGCTCCTGGTTCTGCCCTCTGAAGCAGAGCAGTACTAGTTTAAACCCTCCTGCGTGTGACAGTCTTTCAGATATCTGAACACAGCTCACTCTGAGTTTTTTTTTTCCCCTCCAGACCAAACATGTCCAATTTTTTCAACTGATCTTCACATAACATGGACTCAAGACTCTTTAACAACTTTTCTCACTCCTCTGGATAGTCAAGCTTACAAATGTCTTTCTTAAACCATGGTGTCCAGAACTAAATACAAGACTTGGGGCAGAGCAGTTGATCATCTCCCTATTCCTAGAAATTGTGCTTCTCTCAATACAGTCAAAGATTGTATTACTTGGGTTTTTTTTTGATTGCCACATTAAACTGCTAACATATCATTACCAGACCTGTAAGGAACTTCTTGGATCCTAACTACTGTCCAGTGTGTTAGCTCTCCCTCCAGATTTGTGTCATCTATAAATGTTATTCCAAGTTACTGACAAAAATGTTTCACAGCAGAGGTCCAAGCCCACATACCTAGTACTCCACTGGGACTCTTTTGCTATGCTGACAGAGAATCATTAACAACTAATCTTTAAATTCAACCATCAACCAGATCTGAATTCATCCAACTATATTACTATCTAGTCAACATTTCTCCACCTGCTCCACAAGAAATGCATTAAATATTTTATTGAAAGTTATTTAGGTAAACTCTATACAAAGCAGTTCTTTCAGCTCCAAGTTTACTAATCCTACATAAAAAAGGAAATGATGTCAGTATGGAATGATCGTGTCTTGAAGTGATGCTGCCTTTTTGTGATCATCACTTCCTTTTCCAGATGAATAGACTTTTTTGGGGAAAAAATGATTAAGTGCTTAGTATGGGCAAAGCACTATACTAAGCATTGGGGACACAAATAGAAGAGTAAAACATGATGCTCTCAAGAAGTATAGGGGCAGACAACACATTATAGGAGTTTTGAGCTCCAAGTCAGACAGAAAGGCCCTATGGTACTTAGGTTGCAGCAACCAACCAGAAAGTAATGTCTCTTGTGGAGTGTTATTCCCCCTGATAAAACCCTGTCTATTTCTGATGTTGAACCACCAGAATGAGATCCAGTGGTGTCAAGAACTTTCTTTTCTGAGTCTTAGTAGCTGTGGCTTCTTGGGAGGCATGGGCTGCAGCACCAATAAAAGCAGTTGCCAGATAGCAATTGGAGAAAGTTGTGGGACTTGGCTGGAAGTAATACTGATAGTCTGGGAATATTCTTATTCTCAGGACTCTTGGGTTTAGGATCCTGAGCTGTCTCCACCTTGGTCTTGTCGAGATAAAATTGTCAGAAAACATGTATCTCTGATCTCATTCCATTTTTCTTCTTGAGCAGAGGGCCTCCTCTGTCCCTACTTTCTCACTAATCTACAGTCTCTCCCTATCTATTATCTGCTTCCCTGTTACCTACAAACACACCCAACCCAGGGTCCTCTTCAGTTGTCCTGATCTATAACTTGCCACTGGACTCAGATGGCTCTGGAGAAGAAAATGAGGCTGGTGACCTTGCACTGCTCTCCCTCACTTAAATCCAATTCACTTGCAAGTCATGACATCATCTTCCTGATGTCACAGTCCTCCTCAAGAACGAAGGAAAACAAAACATACCCATGTCTCTTTTCTTTAAAAAACAAAACAAAACAAAACCTTACTTAATTTAACCATCCTCACTAACTACATTCCTCTTCCTTTTCATGGCTAAACTCCTTGAGAAAGTAATCTAAACTAGGTACTGCCACTTCCCCTACTCTTACTCTCTTCTAAGTCTTCTCTATTCTGGCTTCTGCCCCCATCATTCAACTGAAACTACTCTTTCCAAATTTACCAATTATCTCTTAATTGCCAAATCTTTTCTTATCTTTTCTCAATCCTCATTCTTCTCGTCCTTTCTGCAGCCTTCAACACTTTAAATGGCTCCCTCTTCCTGGACACTGATCTCTCTAGGTTTTCATGACACTGCTCTGAGACAGGTTCTCCTCCTACCTGGGACTGTACTGTCTAAGGATCCCTTACTGGATCTCCCACCCGGCTGTGACCACTAACCATGGGTGCTTCCCCAAATTATGTCCTAGATGCTATTTTCTTCTCCCTCTTATACTATTTCACTTGGTGATCCATGGATTCAAATGTCTGTATGTAGATAATTCTAGATCTATTTATCTAGCACAATATTTCTTTTAACCTACAATCCTGCATTAATCTTTTTAGCTTTTAGATATCTTAAACTCAAAACAGAACTAATTATCTTTCCCCCCAAACCCTGTCAAGAGCACCACCATTCTCCCAGTAACCCAGGCTCACAACCTTGATGTTACACAGTCACCCCATATATGCAATTTGCTACTGACTCCTGTCATAAAATAATGAAAAGAACAAAACCAATCATAAAAACCCAAAAATCCAACATCAGAAAGGGAAGTTAAACAAGCCATAAATAAACTTACAAAGAAAAATCTAGTCAATTAAATGAATTTACAATTGAAAACTATCAAATATTTAGAGAATGATCAATTTCTATGCTACGCTACAGAAGTTGTTCTGATTGCACCAAAGTTATCTCATAAGACAATTATGATCCCATTACACAAACCAAGATAAAACAGAGAAAAAAACCATAGGTCAATATTACGATGAATACTGATGCAACATGTTACTATAAAATTTATTATAGACTGTAGCAATACGTATAAAAACTATTCATTACAACCAAGTTGGAATATTATGAGGTATGTAAGGATGATTCAACATTAGAAAAACTATTTTAATAATTAGTCAAATGGAAAAGAAAAATAAAAAGCCACATGATGTATAGATAAAAAATTTCAATAGCACAAAGCAATTATTTACATTTTTATTTGTCTAGACTTGTCTTTTCATCTGCAAAAGGGATTTCGAGTTAAGAAATCCCCTCTACTAATGCATACTGTCAACTGTCCTGCAGTCTTAGAGTTCCCTGGGATATAAAGTGCTTAATTGACTTGTCCATTACTACCCTCATGTTTGTTTATCTAGGAGATAAACTATGATGTACTTTATGTATAAAATTGGTATTTTAATATACTTTTATTTTTTCTTTATATTTTTGGTTTTTCTATCACCTTTATTTCCAAATATATCTCTCCCCTTATTCAATCCAGCAAGCTATTCTTTTTAACAAAGAAGGAAAAAGATAAAGGGAAGTTTGGCAAAACCAACAGATCAGATACATGTAGAAGTAGACGCCAATATCTATACCCATACTATCTCCCAATCCTCCAATGAAGGGGGAGATACATTTTCTCAACTCTTCTTTGAGGCTGAACTCTGGTCTTCATAATTATACAGTGGTCAGGAGTTTAGTGAATTTCTTTTTTTGTTCTTTCCATTCATATTTTTGCAGTAATTGTGCATATTGTTTTCTTGGTTCTGCTTACTGAACTATACATCATTATTTAAGTTTTGCTATGTGACTGAATTATTTATATATGTCATTCCTTAAGGTACACAATAATATTCTATTATATTCATATATGAACATTTGGTTAGCTATTCCCCAATTAATGAGTATCAACCTTGTTTTAAATTCTTTATCACCACAAAGAGTACTGTTATTAATATTTTGATGTACATGGAACCTTTCTGTCTTTGACTTCCCTGGAATATAAGTCTAGTGGAATCTGTGGGTCAAGGAGTCTGGATATTTTTGCAACTTATTTTAGGAAGATTACAATCATTTTCCTAACACTTGAGCCAATTATCAGCTCTAATAATAATGTATGAGTGTGCCAGTCTGTCCCACTACTCCTCTAACACTATTTTCATCTTCTGTCATCTTGATTAACTTGCTGGATGTGAGAGGAAACCTCAAAATCGCACTGACTTGAATCTTTCCTACGGTTGTTAATGGTTTACAATTCTTCTCTTGAGAATCAATCTGTCAACCAACAAACATATTAGTCACTAATATGCACCAGGGATTATAGGGGACACTGGGAATACAAAGATACAAAAGATACAAGGATGCAAAAAAGAAACAGTACTTGCCCTCAAGTCTAACTATGGGAAATGTACATATATAGGTACATATTTATATTCTTGATTGTTCCTTTGGAGCAAACTTTGAACCTATTAATGACAGGAATAGAGAGAGATGGAGATAGAGATTTATATGCAATGTTTCTGTCTTTGACCTCCTTAGAGAATATATTTATACTATCTATACAGTATGGGTGTAATTATTTCCCTTCCAAATGCATGGACCCTTCTGAAATTTATCCATGCATCCCAGGTTAAGGATCACTGGCCAAAGCTTAATTTCTGCCCAATAACTCTTTAGGTTTCACAGCATTCTTTTCAAAAATAGTTCTTCCCCAAATAATTATATTCTCAGATTTAGTGAACAATAGGCTATTGAATTTAATTTTTTTCTGATTCTTTTTCATGCAGTCTATTCCACTGATCTACTTTTCTACTTCTAACCAGTATTAAAGAGTTTTGGTGATTAGAGAATTATAATATAATTTAAAGTCTAAAATTGTTACTTTCCCTCTACTTTTTCTCCATTATTTGCCTTTGAGAGTCTAGATCTTTATTACTCCATGTGAATGCTGTTCTTATTTTGTCAAATTCTATAAAATTTCCACTTGGGAGTCTGGCACACCATTAACTTTGTAAATTAATTTAGTCAGTGTTATTATTTTTATCTGTAGCCAAACCAGTAGCAATGCAAAGACTATAGAACATATTCTAAAAAGGATATGATACCCTTTAGACATAAAGGCAGATCCTTTTTTTTTCCTTTTTGAGGCAATCAGGGTTAAGTGACTTGCCCAGGGTCACACAGCTAGCAAGTGTCTAAGGCCAAATTTGAACTCAGGTCCTCCTGATTCCAAGGCTGATGCTCTACTCACTGTGCCACCTAGCTGTCCCATAAAGGCAGATTCCTAACTCAATTTTTACAGAGGTTCAAGTGGAAGTATACAAGGTGATTTGCACTTTATATAATTGCCTCCACTCCCCCCAAAATATTTACCTTCATTTTGCCACTGTATTTTGGATCAGAAATAGTTTCAAAGGCTGCATCTTTACTCTTCTGCATGAAATCTTTGAATTTGGAAAAAACTTGATTGCATATTCTTTTAAGATGTGTTTCCTAAAGAAAATAGGGGCAGTGGAAAGAAGGATGAGTATAAATGAATCTTATTTAAGACACTAACCAGTATGAACTAAATTTGGAACATGAAACTGTCTTCTGATGGTAGACTTTGTCAGTTCAAAGTAATGTTTTACTTTGCACATATTGCTGTTTGCAATTTGACCACTAGTTCATTAGATATTAAAGTGAAAAAAGGTTTCACTGGACTTCACATAAATTATTATATAATCAATGATTCCTAGAATTCTTCAGGTTTTCAACATCAAGTACCAACTGTTCCTAAAAGGTATAATGATACCAAATGCAAACCAATATAATGTTAAATCAGAATAGAAAAAAGTACAAAAAGAAAACCATTAACTAGACCAATAAAAGCAGAATCCTAGACCTGGAAAAGATATTGAAGAACACGTCTTCTACCCTCTTAAATTTACAGATGAAAAAAAAATGTAAGTCCAGAAAGGTCAGCTGACCAGGTTCATACAGCTAATTGGTGACAGACTAGAATTAGAACAGGATTTCTTAACCTGTAGCTTATGAACTTGCTTTTAAAAAATATTTTGATAATTATATTACATGTTAAGTAAATTATGTAATTTATTTTCTGCATTTAAAAACATTATTTTCAGAAAATGTCCATAGGCTTCACCAGACCACCAAAGGAGTCTGCGACACACAAAATGTTAAGAAACCTGGATTAGATTTAGATACTTAGGCACCCTGACTTCTTCATCTTGATTTTCCCCTTCTATCTGCTAAAACCAAATACATTTAAACACCATGATCCTGTGATCCTAATACCTAATACCTAGTTTGAATAACTCAAAAGGTAAAAATATTACTATTTAAGGCTTGTCCTTTACTCCTGTTGTATTAATACGTATCCATTACACACATGATAAAGGACATGATGAAGTTACAGAATTAGCCTAAATTTTGGATTTACTGGCTTTTGTTAGTTTATGAAATAGTGTTCTTGCCATTCAAATGCACAGACTATTAGAATTAAATGTCCTTATCCTGATTAAATAGATCATGACATAGTTAAGCAAATAATTAAATAACATTAAATATGTGTGTATGCAAACATATATACACATATATAAACAAACAAACACATACATATATTATATATAGTTGAGTGTGTATATATGTGTAAGTATACATACACAAACTGGAAGCTACTTCACTTTGAATTATAGTAGTTCAAACCACTTTTACATAAATTATCTATCAAATTCTCTTGACTTTAAATTATTTTCCAACTATATGAACTCTAACCATCTGAATTATTTTCAATAATTCAAATATGGGCAAATCAGTTTTTACCTAAATGTAATAAGCATAAAGTAAAGCACCAGAATGACATACATTATAACAAATTAGCCTAAAATTAACACAAAAAATTCAAGAAACAAACCTGTTGTTTACTAGTGTTGCTACTGGCTTGTAGCAGTGCAGCATGATTAGATACCTTTTGCAGGATTGCAAGGTAACTGAAATAGAGGGCTTTCACTGTTTCACCATACGAATTGGTCTAGAACAGTTGAAAGAAAAAGGAAAAAAATGGAATGTATTATCAAAGATCTAAAACCACTGAGATTCCAGAACACATGCATTGCTTTCAATATTTGCTTCCTTTCCATTATTTTGTGTAAAATGAGTTCAAGTCAACTTGATTCAGAAACATTTATTAAACACAGCATAGTAGATGGGAAGCTCAGGGCTGGAAGATAAAGATACAAAGACTAAAGTGAAATATGCCCAGTTTTTAACGAGTTAATATTATAAATGGGACAGGTAAATAAATACATGATAATCTGAAGAAAGAACACTCATCTTTTTGAGGAGAGGAGGAAGGGTGACAGAAAGCTTCAGAATCAGAATAGTGCCTAAGGTAAGCCTTCATTTCTCAAAAAAGAATAGATTGTTGGTTTAACCAGAAAGATTAAAGGGCATATTGTCTTATTTCTTTAATGCAGATTTACATTCTGTATTTCAATCAAAGAATGTTGCACTGGTTCTTTTTTTAAGAAAAATACAAAATACAGTTTTGCATTATAAAAGAGTATAAACGGTGACAAACTGGGTCAAGTATTTTTATAGTCAGAGGATCAAAGGCAACAAAACAACCAGGTCAGTTATGATAGCTGCACATGATAGTATTTCACAGAAACCTCTGTTGGAAGAGAAATGGAAAAACTGGAATACTAATGCATTGAATTCATCCAACCATTCTAGAAAACAATTTGCCCAAAGGGCTATGCCCAAAGGGCTATAAAACCATGTACACCCTTTGACCTAACAATACCACAACCAGGTCTGTATCCCAAAGAGATTAAAAAAAAAAAGGGAAAAAGATCTCTTATGTACAAAAATATTTAAAGCAGCTCTTCTTTTTTCTTGGTGGCAAAGAAATGGAAATTGAGGGGATGCTCATCAATTGGGGAATGGATGAACAAGTTGAAATATATGACTGTGATGGAGTACTATTGTGCTGTAAGAAATGACAAGCAGGATGCTTTCAGAAAAACCTGGAACTCTGATGCAAACCATGAACTGATGCAAAGTGAAGCAAGCAAAACCAGAAGAACATTGTACATAGTAACAGCAATACTGTACAATGAGCAACTGTGAATGACTTAGCTATTCTCAGCACGACATGATCCAAGACAATTCCAAAGGACTTATGATAAAAAATGCTATCCACCTCCAAAGAAAGAACTGATGGAGTCTGAATGCAGATCAAAGAATTTTTTTTTTATTTTTTTAATTTTTCTTGGGTTTTGGGAGCTGTTTATTGGTCTTTTTTCTTCCCCTACAACATGCCTAATATGGAAATGTTTTGCATTACTGCACATGTATAACCTATATCAAATTACTTGGAATTCAAAATTTTAAAAATAAATGTTAAAACTATTTTTACATTAACTGGAATATATATACACATATATACACACAGGTGTATGTGTGTTTGTGTGTGTGTATTTTTTTATTTTAAGTCAGTGTGATCAGGAGAATGGTGGCACTGTCCCTTCAGGTTTGGCCAGGAAGATGAGTTGCTGTTAGCATCTGTCAGGTTTGAAGATTCAGAAAATATCTGGGTATGAATGTTAAGTAGGCAGTTTGAAATATAAGACTAGTCAATGAAGGTACTTGAAGAAATTCTTCATAATTTTTTCTAACATAAATATATTTAGTAACAATCATCAGTCGAACACTTAATAATTGTCTCTCATTCCCTTATTCCTGAGACTTCATGAATGATTTGCAGCAGGAAAAGATGATGTAATTCTGTTACTTATGTTACTTTAAGGTAGGAGAGAACAATATAGTGGAAAAAAAGATATAAAAACAAAATACTAAAATGCATACTTTGTAACAACAATTTTTTCTCTTACGGCCACTGTTGCAGGTACAAGGTTCTCGAGCTCTAAGTATCAAGGTTACATCTTCGGTCTCTAATACAGTTTGATAAACAGCTTTCTGGAACTCTGTCAGAGAACAGTAAACCATCTGCCAAAATAAAAAACCCACGCAACTATTAGTATCTACTTTAATAGGCATAATAACCACAATGTAGGTCATATTAACCAAATGTTCTTATTCAAGTAACCCACAAACTAATTTTCTTTCCTATACTTACACCACCATAAAAATTTCTTTCAATTTTCTGGGACATTCCTTTCTTCTTTAAGCTGTGTGTAAATTCGAACTACAGTACCTATCTCATTTTAAGATGCTAATCTCAAGAGGTACATGTTTTCAAATTTTGGTTTTGGTTTTGTTTTTAATGTAAAAGACTAATTAAATTAAGAAAGGACAAAGTCATGTCACAAATATGTATTGACATTTTCTAGGTTGTTTTGTTCCCCTAATTCACTAATAATTAATATTAAGTCTAAAGAGAAATCTTTAGTACTGCCTTTGGGTTTCACCGAAAAATTAACAGATAATTCAATTCTTTTTTACATTAATCCTATTTTGTTATAATTTTTTTTAACAGACTGAATAGTGAGTATCCAGGCACTGTAACAGAAAGGTAAAACTATTTTCTCTCTTGGAGCAAACAAAAATTAAAATATTACCATGAGTTTCCTAATAGACCATGAGCTTCTTGAGAGTAGGGACTGACTTTTGGCTTTCTTTGTATTCCCAGAGCTTACTTAGCACAGTGCCTCGAATACAGTAGGTGCTTAATAAATACCTATTAACTGACTGGTTTACTGGTTTGCCAATTCACATTACCTTTTCCCCTCCTTCAGTTCTACCTTCTTTCATAGAGTCTCCTAAGTAAAACAGGCATCTATCCTCATTTTGACTTTACCTTATGGACCCACAATGCGATATAGTGGAAAGAGTACTGGCTCAGCATACAGAGGACTTAGGTTCAAATTCTGATATTTACTACATATGTGTCTTTGGACAAGTCCATAAACATCCTTGGGCCTCTGTTTCCTCAACTGTAAAATGAGAAGATTAAACTAGATGGCTTCTGAAGTCCCTTCAAACTCCAGATCTATGATCCATAAAGTGACAGGGAGAAGTTAATGCTCCCTAGGCTAAGAAGATAAGAGTACCAATAGTCATACAACAGGTAAAACTTATCAAACTTATTGTCTTCTCAAGGTAAATACTCTAAGATTTATTTGAATATAATTCTTTCCCCTTTCTGTTCCCCCTATCCATTGTCACATATTTAAGAGAAGAAAATAATAATTCAAAATCATTTTTAAAATTTGGCTAGTTATATTAGCAACTAAATCGTGTCCAAATGAAATACAGTAACAACCGTGGATTTAATGTGATTCTCACACCAGCTGAAGAATGATCCTCAAACTCTGGGTCTCAATTCCTAAATACTTGAGGACCTAACCTAAAAAGTTCAGAAAATTTAAATACGACAAAGTTTAAAATGAAAAATCCACAGTTCTCACTCTGTCTTCCTTCTTAGGCAACTGATCCCTGATCAGAGTCTTGGTACGTCTCAGAAACCAGCCAGACATCTTTCTTGCTAGTCTCTGCATGGCCTTTCGGCCAGTAGCCAGCTCTCTTTTGGTCGCAGTATGTCTTTGTCCATGCTCCACTGGGTCGGAAAACTGCTTCCTGAAGTAAGTCATGCTACCTAAAAGTCCTGGCACAGCCCTAAAAGCAATAACAAAACATTAGATATTTGTTAAATTATCTCCAAAAAAAATCAGCATCCAGTTTTAAGAAGTATATGAGGTCATACAGTAGATAAACATCAGCGGCAGGGCCTGAATCCAGAGCTTCTTGATTTTTCGGTGAGTCCATACCACCCCTCCAGTATTCTACAAAGAGAGTAAAAAACCACACAAAAATATGTTTTTACTCACCAGTCCATAACACACCAAAGTTCCTTCATGTTGTTTTGAAGAATGGTACCAGTAAGGCCTATACGAACACTACATTTTAAAGCTTTCATAACTTCTGTAACTCGAGCCTTTGGATTCTTGATTCTATGGGCTTCATCCACAATGACAGCAGACCATTCTATACTGCAAATTTAAAAAAAAACAGCAACAAAGTTTTTAAGTAAAAGTTCCCTTTCCACCTCTTCCTCTTATCCTATTTATAAAGAATTTATAGCTTATCTGTTGTTCCTTTCCACGTTATTTGATTTTCTCCCTCTCCACTCTTTGGTGATCATACTAGTTAGTATATATACATAAATCTCACATAGGTAAATGATTACAATTAATAGGCCACAAAATTAAAGTTTAAATACCTAGAGAGTCAATGAAGATTAGAGATGATAGAGTTAGCTATTGGATTATTCCAATATGGAAATATTCCCCAGTGATGCAGTTTAGCAAAGTGTCTATAACAGATCATGGAATACTTAAAGCAAGCTTTCAATTAAACATTCATTAAACCCTTTATATAAAAAGCACTAGGCTAAACACTAGGGAAGATAAACAATTTAAATAAGAAAAAAAATCCTATGCTCATGGAACTTATATTCTAGTAGGTACAAGAAACTTATAAAGATAATAATAACAAATGGTAAGTGCATTGGAGGAGTGCAAAACAAATTATATGACCAAAGTTTGTTCCTAAAGGGTGGCAAACAGCAGAAAAAGTTTTATGAAGAAGGTAGCATTTAAACTGAGTTTTAAAAGATGGATATATAAAAGGGAAAGGCAGCATTCCAGGCACAGGAAACAGTGTAAGCAAAGCCTCAGGGACAAGGAGGCAGAGAGTATGTCTAGGAAAGAGAATACTATACTGTACACTAGGCATAGTGTGTATGAAGGAAAGTAATGTGAAAAAAGATTAAAAATGTAGTGGTGCCAGATTGTAGAAAGCCCTAAACACCAAGGTAAAGAGTTTGAATTTTATTAAGTCGACAATAAAAAACCACTGAAGATTACTGAGCAAAAGAATCACACTGAGCAGAGCTATGTATAAGGAAGATTAATCTCATAAAAACATGAAACCTGTCGTAGAGTGGAAGAAAGGGCAGAGGAAGACACCTGCAATAATTCAGATGGGTAGTAAAATGGGATTGTGCTTAGGTGATGAAGTAAAGAGTAGGGATATAAGACAGAGTTGATAGAATGTGGTAAATGAATATAAGAGGGGGATAATTCCAAATTTTTAAACATGGAAGACATAGTGAATATGGAAGCACTGTCAAAAACAGTGAACTCAGAGCCATCATCCATTTTCAAGGCAATTTTAACATAAACAATCTAAATCTTTAATTCTGAAATCATCTTCAATCACGCTGAATAATATCAAAAGTTTAAAATAGATTCTAAAACAAGCGAAGTAAAACTTATTAAAAGAAACACAGAGAATCTCAGTTTAAAAAAATATTCTTACTACCTGTTCAGCTCATCTAAGCACAAGCGAAGGGTTTCATAAGTTGTTAGAGCAATTTCACATTTTCCCTGCTTGACTCGAATCAGCTCATTATCTTTTTTATTACCATGCAAAATAGTGATTTTGAAATATCCCCAAGTGTTCAATTCATCTCTCCAATTATAGAGTACAGAAAGAGGAGCCACTATCAGAAACATCTGAAAGAAGATGAGACATTATTACATTTTAAAAGAAAACTAGCTTCATCATATAATACAATATTTCAACAATTCAATTCCTGTATGTGTACACAGTACTAAGCATAGTAGTAGTACTCTCAGCAAATATCCAATATAACTGATTGTCTAGTGAGAAGGCAAAAGTCTCAGAAGATAAAATTTTTAGAACTTTTACATCAAATAATCAGAAGTTATTCAGTGCAGGGATTAATGTTTCAGAGGTATAGAAAAATCCATAATTACACCATGTTAATTATACTTTCCACTAGAGAATATCAATGATTTAAAATACTGTTTTATTTATCTTTTTACATCATTGTGATTTCACAAAACTTCCCAACAAGAAGAGAAGGAAAAGGTTAAACAAACAAACAAAAAAGTGTGTGTGTGTGTGTGTGTATATACACACACATAGATATATATATGCACACGTATATGTACTCACACACACACACACACACATATAGCTACATCAGCCATGTCTGTCAGAGTTAACAGCAATCCCTGTCTACTAATTGTGTGATTCTAGAGGATTCATTAATTCCTATATGTTTAAAGCAAGTTCCTGGGAGTTCTTTATTAAGTCACAGTCTTGCCTACATAGGTAAAAGAAGTTCCAAAGCCAGATCACCACATTGATAAAATTACAGGTTTTTCATGCTTTGCATATTTATTAGCAATGTTTCTCTATAGTTTTCTCTTTCTGTTCTCTCTCCCTGGTGTCAATAACATGACCACAGTAAGCAGTGTGGGGTGTTGGGCAGAACAATAATCCTGTACCACTGCACTTAAAAGTCATGAAGACCCAAGTTCAAATCCTGTCTCAGAAACTCTCTGTATGACCCTGGTTAAGTCATATAGCCTCTCTGTCTCAGTTTCCACATCTGCAAAATGGGAAAAACATGATCCATCATATAAGGTGACTGAAAAGGCCATATGAGATATTGCGTACAAAACATTCTTCAAACCTTAAAGCACTGTATAAATATCCGTTATTACTACTGTCTCATAGAAAAAGTTTAGTTTATTTTTGTGAACAGTTAATATAGCATAAACTCAATGTTCTTTAAACGTTTGACAGAATTCACTTATAAATGAATTTGGCACAAAGGTTTTTTTTCCTCTTTATGAAATGCTTAATCTCTCTAGGATCAGATAGTTTAGATCCTATTATCTAGTGTTAATCTGGGCACTTTATATCGTAAGCATTCAGCCTTTTCATTTAAGTTTGAAATTTCCTTATGATTGAGTATAATAATTTCTAATAATTTTAAAATTCAATTTTGTTTTTAGTTTCTAATTCTCTCCTTCCTCTCTTCCCTACCCATTGTGAAGGCAAGAAAAACAAAACCCAATGTAAATATGTATAATCATGCAAAATAAATTCCCACATTAGCCATGTCCAGAAAGAGAGAAAGGAGGGGAGGGAGAGAGAAAGAAAATGCTTCAATCTGCATTATGAGTCCATCAACTCTCTAACTGAAAGTGAATGATGGCCTATTTCATCATGAGTCCTTTGGAATTGTGGTAGATCATTGTAGTGTGGATCTGGGTTACTAAGTCTTTCACAGTTAATTAGCTTACAATATTGTTGTTATTGTATAAATTGTTGTTCTGGTTTTGCTCACTTCACTTTGCATTAGTTCATAAAACTCCAGACTTTTCTAAACCCATCCTCTTCATCATTTCTTACAGCACAATGTATAACATTAGAATTCATATATAATTATTGTTCAGCCATTCTCCAGTTGATGGGCATCCTCTCAATTTCTAACACTTTGCCGGTACAAAAAGAGCTGCTACAAATATCTTTGTACACATGTATCCTTTCACTCTTTCTTTGATTTCCTTGTGGTAAAGACTTATATTGGGGCAGATAGGTGGTAGACTGGATAGAGCACCAAGCTTGGAGTTAGGAAGACTTAAGTTAAAAATCTCACTTCAGACACTTACTAGCTGCGCGACCCTGAGCAAGTCACTTAATCCTGTTTGCCTCAGTTTCCTCATCTGTAGAATGAGCTGGAGAAGGAATGGCAGACCACTCTAGTATCTCTGCCAACAAAATCCCAAATGAAGTCACAAAAAGTCAGACACAACTAAAACAACTGAACAACAACAATAGACACATTACAGTATAGACTATATAGACTTCTGTATTATATGGACTTGCTGGGTCAAATGATATGCACAACCTAATAGCTTTTTGGGATGCTTTCCAACATGACTGGATTAGTTTACAGATCCACCAATAGTGTATTAGTATACCTGTTTTCCCATAGCCCCTCCAGCACTTGTCATTGTCCTTTCTTGTCATCTTAGCCAATCAGAGTTGTTTTAATTTACGCTTCTCTAACTGTTAGTGATTTAGAGCATTTTTTAAAATGTCTATTGTAAAGCCTGGACTTCCTTTGACTGTTGTTTGTGCACAAACTTCTTAATTCTGTGAACCTATCTATCTTGTTTGGTCATGAACTCTCCCCCTAGTCATAGATCTAACAAGTAACTTCTTCTATGATCCACTAATTCATTTATGATTCCTTTACATCTAAATCATGTACCTATTTTGAGCTCAGCTTGGTATACAATGTGAGATGATGGTCAATACCTAGTTTCTGCCAAACTACTTTCCAGGTTCCCCAACAGTATTTGTTGAATAGTGAGTTTTTGTTCCAACAGATGGGATCTTTGGGTGTACAAAGTCAGCCACTGGTGCAGTTAGCCTGAGTGACCCCACATTTTAACCTTGCTTAACCTCTAGGTATGTGAGCAACCAGCCTAAAGGAGACAGTGCTCTCCTTAGTGCTAATCTCACCTCCTTAACACTAATCCCATCTCCCACTGAATAGGAGAGAAGACACTAATCCCATTCCCTCACTGAAATCTATATTAATTAGGATTGTCAGGCAGACAGCAGGAGTCTAATACATCCTTCTGATGGACTGATCGAATAAATAACTGAACATCAGCCAACAGAGCTGCTGCTTCCAGAGCTCTCAGCCCACAGAGAAGCCCACAGTAAGCGGGGTGAACAACTACTCAGAAAGAAATTACAGTGGTCTTTTTGCTGGTACTGAGGCAGGACTCTGTTGCTTTGCCCATACTCAGATCTGGTCACAGTCCTAGGTGGCAGTCCCAGAGTGAGGAGGAGCACTAGCATAGTAGAGTTTGTGGCCATAGTGGAGGGGGTACCATTCTCACAGTTCCAGGGTAGAAAAGAGTGCTTGTGATTTCTCACAGACCAGAGCACAGGCCAGAAGAGTAGTAAACACCTCTTCTTAGATCATACCACCTTGGAAGAAATGAAAACTTACAGGTCCCTTGAAGCATCTCTAAAAACAGATGCACAAAATTCCTGAAGCTTGGGACAGTGTGTCCTCCACCCTGGAAGCAGGGCCCTACTTTAACAGTTAAAAGTCAGGTAATAAGATGGGAAAATGAGCAAGCAATGGGAAAAAAAAATCTGACTATAGAAAGTTATTATGGTGACAAGGAAGATCAAAATACACTCAGAAGAAGACAACAAAGTCAGAACTCCTACATCCAAAGCCACTAAGAAAAATATGAATTGGTCTCAGGCCATGAAAGAGATCAAAAAGGATTTTGAAAATCAAGAAGAGAGGCAGAAGAAAAATTGGGAAGAGAAATGAGAGTGATGCAAAAAAATCATGAAAAAAGAGTCAAGGGCTTGGTACAGGAGACACAAAAAAATACTGAATAAAATAGCACCTTAAAAAAACAGACTAGGTCAAATGGCAAAACAGGTTCAAAAAGCCAATGAGGAGAAGACTGCCTTAAAAAGCTGAATTGGAGTAGATAGAGCACCGGCCCTGGAGTCAGGAAGACCTGAATTCAAATCCTGCCTCAGACCAGACAACTGACACTTACTAACTGTGTGACCCTGGGCAAGTCACTTAACCCCAACTGCCTTGCCAAAAACAAACAAAAAAAATTTTTTTTTAATTAAAAAAAAAAAAGCAAAATTGGCCAAATGGAAAAGGATGTACAAAAGCTCACTGAAGAAAATAATTCCTTAAAAATCAGAATGAAGTAAATGGAAGCTAATGACTTTATGAGAAATCAAGAAACAATAAAACAAAATCAAAAGAATGAGAACAATAGAAGACAATGTGAAATATCTCAGTTGAAAAACAATTGAACTAGAAAACAGATCCAGGAAAGATAATTTAAAAATTATTGGACTATCTGAAAGCCACAATCAAAAAAAGATCCTAGATATCATCTTAAAAGAAATTATCTGGAAAACTGCCTTGAGATTCTAGAATCAGAGGGTAAAATAGAAATTGAAAGAATCCACTGATCACCTCATGAAAGAGATCCCAAAACAAAATCTGCCAGGAATACTATAGACAAATTCCAGAGTTCCCAGGTCAAGGAGAAAATATTGCAAACAGCCAGAAAGAAACAATTCAAGTGAATAGCTAACTATGAATATGATATAATTATACAATAAAAAATAATGAAGGTGAAAAGGATGTGTATAAACTGATACAGTGAAGTAAACTGAATCGAAAGACTATACATACATATAATGATACAAATGAAAAGAAAACTAAGAGAAGCCGAAAACTCTGAATAACCACAAGGAACAATCTTGGTCCCAAAGAACAGATAATGAACTTACCTCCTATTGATAGAGTGGCATAATTTAGTGTATAACAGACAAAGGAGTCAGGTAATTTTCATAAGGACATGTGAAGATTGTTTGGTGTTATTAACAGTAAACTGAGCAACATGATGGGCCCAGTCAATATCATTTGTTCCTATGCCTTTGTCCATCTTAACCTTTAAGTTATACTCTTCTGTTAAAAGAAAAATAAATTCTTACACTATCATATGTAGTCCTTATATCAGTGATTTTTCCTTAACTTTTTTTCTTTGTTACAAAGGAAGGTTCAATAGGGAATGTGTTAAGTAAGGGATATATCCAGAAAAGACTATGATGTAAAAACAAAAGGGATCAATATATTATTTTTGAAAAATATAAATGAAAATAGAGGAAACCAAGAGATATAAGACCAAAAACCATTATGCAATAATCAAAGGATAA
The DNA here is from genome assembly GCF_900497805.2 of Vombatus ursinus. NCBI lineage: Eukaryota > Metazoa > Chordata > Mammalia > Diprotodontia > Vombatidae > Vombatus > Vombatus ursinus. The sequence goes on from NW_020954585.1 coordinate 17,723,299, forward strand.
GAGAAAATGGTTCTTAAAAGAAAAATGCAAACTATTGACAAACATTTAAAAAATGCTCCAAATCACTAATAATAAGATAAATGGAAATCAAAACAACCTTGAGGCTTTACCTCATACCCTACCAATTGGCTAAGATGACAAAAGACAGGTATAGCCAACATTGGAGGGTTGTGGTAACATAGGACAGGTAGTGCATTGTTGGCAGAGCTATGTTCAGTACACCCCTTTCGTAATGCAAATTGGAAATGCAAACTAAGTGACTAAAATGTCCACACAATATGTCTCAGAGATTCTCCTATGTTCCTAAGGTTTCCAGGATCAGATATTTAAAAACTCAGTTTGGCTTTTAAAGACTTTCACAAACTGGCTTTTCTAGTCTCCTTCTACCTTACTCCCTTCTATAAACTCTGTAATCCAGCGATACTAGCTTCCTTGCCGTCCCTCAGACACACATTCCCAACTCTGAGTGTTTCCACTAGGTGTCCCTCATTCCTGGAACTGTCTTCATCCTTATCACTGACTCCTGGATTCCCTGGTTGCCTTCATCTCAGCTGAAGTCCCGCTTTCTGCAAGAAACCTTTCCCAGCCTTCCTTAATTGTAATGCCTTCTCTCAGATTATCCCTAGTGATCCTGAATATATTTTGTCTGTATATAGTTGTTTGCATGTGGGAGTATTTTTTTTTTTTTGCCTTTCTTTGTATTCCCAGTGCTAAGCATAGTACCTGGCACTTAAATGCTAGCTGACTTGATTAAAAAAAAAAAGTCCCCACATATACCAAAATATTTATAGCAGCCTTTTTTTGTGTGTGGTGGCAAAGAATTAGATACAAAGAAAATACTCATCATTTGGGGAATAGCTAAACAAAATGTGGTATATAAATTAATGGAATGTTACCATGTGGAAACAAATATGATGAATACAGAGAAGCGTGGAAAGATCTATATGAATTGATGCGGAGTGAAGTAAGCAGAGCCAAAAAAATATACATAAAATGACTGTAACAATGTAAATTAAAAAAAATAGATATGAAAAGACACCCCCAGCTCACTCCTTTTCAGTGCTAGGAGGTCCATGAGTGCGGAAAATTGCATATATTTCAGGCTTTTTCAATATGCTGACTGGTTTTGCTCATTTTTTTCTGTTCTTCCTTTTTTTCTTTAAAGATATTTATTACATAAGGTGGCCCTTCGGAAAGGGGAGGGATACTGGTAGAAATTCCGATGATGTGAAAAAACAATAGATATCAATGAAATAGATTTAAAAATAAAAATGAAACGCTCCCAAAGTTTTCTGTAAACATTAACTTAACCTCCATCCAAGGACTTATATTACTAAAGATAGAGATGAGGTAAACATATTTTTAAAAATATCTTTGTGTCCTAGTTAAAGATAATGGAGAGCCAAAACTAGAATTGTAACTTTTAACTTGTATTTTTAACAAGCTTGACAGCCTAAGAGCTGAGACCTTTTGCTCAGTTCTACCCCAAGCCAAACACAGTTGTACTGCCATGAAAAAGCCGAGAGAAATAATCTCATAGGGATCTCTCTGAATTTGATCCATCTGGCAAGTGATCATAAATGATGATAAAATTCAATTATGTTTGTGGCTTATGAAGGGAAGAAGATGGTTCATTTCAAAAGGTGATCCTTCCAATAGAGTAAGGACTATGTCTTTCCACACTGTCTAGCATTGCCCAAAAACATGAGGACACTTAACTGCTAATAATAATGACTATAATAAGTCGCTGTTTAAGTTAAAGAGAAAAACAGAAATAAACAGTTTAAAAATACACCTGAAAGACAACTGGTAATATATGGGAATTTTGCAAGAATTCTATGAAGTATGAATAACTGAATACAGTTAAGTATAGTGAGTTAAGGTTTGTAAAGCCCTCAACAGAGACAATGTATTTGGGTTTTGTACCAGTAGTATGAAGTAGGTATAATAGGTACTGTCTCTATTTTCCAAATGAGGAGAAAACAGGCTAGAAGATAAGTGAATTAGTTGTGCCTACACAATGTGCCTACTCATTTTTAAGGAAAAAAGATACAAACTCAGAACATACAAAAAACATAAAAAGGTGGAAATAATGAATGACTAGACATGTCATAGTATGTCCTAATCACACTGTTCTTCTATATCAGGTGTGTATAGATGTAGCTGTCTTACATATTGAACAAAAAACATGATGAAAATGGTTAAACAGGTGAAAACAGAGACCAGGTGAAACGGAATTGCTACTTCTTTCCTGGCAAACTGGTCTTAAATATTCAGAGTTTCCTCATAGTTTTTCATAACCAGATGTTGGTTAATGGACTCACTACAATTGTTATGATCAAGATTCTTAATGTTTGACCTAATGTTAAACTCAAATGAACTATAAAAAAGACAATTCTTATTAGGCTTCACTGCTTTATTATCTTTGGTACTCTCCCTCTGCATAAACTACTAGAAACCACATGTTTTGAATTTATTTTATTTTTCAATCTTTATCTCTTCTTTTACTTAGGTTAAAATAGTTGCTGTGGGTGGTTGGTGAGTAGGTGAATATCGGCATATTCAGCTGATACAATCCTCCATATGGAGGAGGCCAAGAAGCCTGTTTCCAGAGAGACATGAGGAAGAGAAATGAACGTGCCATGGAAAGATTTGAAGCATGTGCGAACATTCTGTAACTGTTTCCAATCCACTAACCCCATGGTAATGAGGACCCTCTCTGACTGGCTGAACCTGGTGTTTGTTCAAAAGGCGCTAGTCAGCCTAAGTTTGCTGCTTTTGTTCTGACTGCTGCCAGCTGTATTCTGGTGAGAAAACAGACAATGCTATATGGGGGAGGGCAGCCATCCCGGCTCTGGAAGACTCAGGCTGGAACCACTCACTACATAACACTCCTCAAAGCTTTCCTCCTTGTAACTATACTAAAATTACACATCCCATTATCACCCTTTAGAAGATTGTGCTTCTTGACAAAAATCCAGGAAAAGCTAAGACTTTTTGTTTTCTCTTTGATATAAGAGTATACTTTAAAGGCTGAAAGAGATAAAGGTGTATTAGTGAATGAGACTGACTGGGGCCATCAGACATCACAATTTAATGCTGTCACCACTGACCAGTTATATCTAGAATTTGTAGCTGCTCCCTTGAAACACCTCGCAATATGCTGTCTTACAAGAGGTTATCAAATCCTTGAGGACAGAGACTCTATGTTTTATTTTTATTGTATTCTTTTACAGTGTCTAGGCCAGTATTTTAGACGTTATCTTATACAATGTTACCCACCAAAAAATAAAAAATAATGCATTGAATCCTGCCGAGTCAAAAAACACTGGCAAAAGCAGTAAATATATTTTTCTGGAAGGTGAGAAATCTAACATTCTTAAATTCACTGACTTATTTTGCTAAAAGACAGCCTCATTATATTGTCCTAGAAGTTAAAATGGTACACATTCTTCACTATTATGAGAAAATGGCGGTTGAACAAAAAGTAATAATACTTTCTGGAGTTAGTACCTATTCAGTCCTATATCCTATGCCATCTACTTTTATACATTTATATTACACTATTTTTTAAAGGCAATCAGGGTTAAGTGACTTGCCCAGGATCATACAGCTAATAAGTATCTGAGATTACAGCAAAAAAGAGCTTTTTAAAGGTATATTCAGAACAAGAAAACTATATAACAGAAATTACATACCCATTGCTTAGGATAGATCGGTAACATTGACATCAGGCCTAGGACTAGGAATTCTGATACCTGAATACAATTTAGTAAGGGAGGTTGGGGAATAAAGGTGGTACCTAAAGTATGACTACTTCCATATGTAATTGAGGGAAATTAGAAAATTAAGTCATGGGAGCTGAAAAAGTTGAGGACTTGGGAAATACAGGTATTTAAGGCAAACAGGGGCTGAAAGAAAGAAGAAAAAACTGATACAGGCACAGAATTTACTCAAGGGAGAAGGAACAAAAGAGGCAGAAGGGAGGGCAATGAAAAGATTCATAGAAATAATGATGCAGAAAGGAAGACTTTAAAGGAGGGAAGGTTGTTGGTAATGACGGTGGCAGGAGAGGGTATGAAAATGACAACGGAGAGTAAAGAGTATACCAACTTCTCTTCCTGGCTCTCTGTGTCACTGAGTGTGAAATAAGAAGCCAACCTTGGAGATGGTGCCAATAGACATGGTATCTTCAGAGAAAGCTAGTTTTCAGTTAAGTGTTCCTAGATAGATGGGAGGAATGTAAGAAGAAAATATCTAGGACAAAAAGTTATTTGTTAACTACAGAGTGGAGGTAGACAAGGGGCAGAGAAACTGGGTGAATGGATAAAGCTCAGAGTGTGGAGACCACCAGACATCAGGATGTGGAATGAAATTCAAACTCCATTCACCAAATGCTAGTTACACCTTTGGATAAAATTGTGAAAGGAAAAAAATACACAGTTCCTTTTTCTACCAAGGAAAAGAAGCTTCAAAATGATAGAGGCAGAACACATTAAAAGAGAAGTATGGTCTAGGAAAGATGAAGGTATTACAAGAAAACACTTAGATTCTTAAAATGAGTACAAGTCCCTAGGTTAGTCAGCAGGTCAATAAACATTTACTAAGCACCTACTATGTGCCACTCACTATACTAACACTAAGGATAGAAAAAAAGGCAAAAGACAGTCCCTGCCCTCAATGGGCTCCCATCCTAAACTAGAAAGAATTAAATTGCAAGGCACAGGAAAACTTCATGATATGTAATCTTTTAGCTGCTGTCATTAATTTGAAGAGTTTGGATGATAAAAGTATCACAAGACTAGAAAGAACAAAATATACTAATTTTCAAAAGGTTGAGAAAAGGCAGATATCAGAAATTACCACTAGTAAGCGCAACACTGACCCCTGGAAAATCTGGAAAAGACTATTAAATTGATAAGACTGTGAATATTTTAAGAGGGAAGTACTGTTTAGGAGGAGTCACCTTGTTTTCAAGAACAGCTTCCTTTTCTGAGGCAGCTAAGCTGCATACTGGACAGAATACTATACTTGGGAGACAAGAAGACCTGAGTCTGAATCCTACCTCAAAAACTTATGAGCTGTATAACCCTAGGCAAACTGCTTAACCTTTGTAAAATAGGGATAATAGTACCTACCTCAAAGAGCCACTGTGAGGCTCAAATGAGACATTATATGTAAAGTGCTTTGCAAACCTTAAAGAACTATATAAACATTTTAGCTATTATTATTATTAAAAATAAGAATAGGGTTAAAATGCTGTTAGGATCCAGTAAATGCAAGAGACACATTATGCCAGGATTTCAACAGAGTGTTTGTCAAAGTTTTCATGATATCCTTGTGGACAAGTTATGTGAGTAATATGAGCTGGATGACAGTAAAGTTATCTGGATTCACAGTTGGTTAAATGACTGTCACCACCAATGTGTCCTGGTACCACAAGCAAGATAAATCAGAAAACGTATCAGAAACACCAATATTCTATCCTGCTGAAAATGCTTCAACTGATACAGCTGACCACCAAAGCGAGAAAACTATGGGCGCACATGAAATGGACTGAAACTAGAAATGACTTGATTATGTGGTAGCACTACATCATAACCTCACTCAAAACAGATTTTGCCATAAGGAACAAAGGGCTTCATATGACCTTTTGTTAATGGTATCTTCAACACCCTCTAGAGTATTTGATGTCTACATCGAAAACTTTTCTTTATTTAAAATATATCAACAATATAATCATATGCAAACTGATACTAAAAATGGCAATTTCCAATGAAATAGTTTGAGCTACTCCCGTTATGCACAGCATTATATCCATTAGCATCACTCCTGAATAGAATCAAAGTGGGAATTATAACCAAAACATCTTATTATTAATTTTATTTATTTATTATTAATATTATTATTAATCATCTAGTATACCTGGATGACATCAAGTTACTCAGTTCCACTAAAAAGCACATTAAACAGCTAGTCCACAGAAACTCCCTCCACTGATGTCAAAATGGCATTAGGATTTGAGAAGTATAACATTTTTAATGTACACCAAGTGAGACTTTATCAAGACTGAAGCTCTGAGTTTGAATCTGAAGGCCAAACTGAATCAATGGATGAAGATGAAACTTATCTGGTTTTCTCCAGGCAAGACACTTCCATCACAAGGTTATCAAAGAGAAAGCTGTGGTTAAATGTTAAGAGACTTAGTGGCACCCTAAAGTTAAAGTTTAATGGGGAAAATATATTTAACAATTAACACCTATGAAATACTAGACAGCATATACTTTAGATATGGTAAAATGAATGAAAATAGATCTAGGAGATAGACAAACAAAAAACCCATAGAAAATTAATAAAACTCAGTGCTCATGACAGCAGGGAATCTTGGAAGGTTAGTACTTCCTAATCAAAAAGGCCTGTTGTGAGCCTATCTTTTTCCCTTGTGAAGTGAGGTCTGTTTATTACAAATATTTCTGTAAACTTTTAACCTGCTTATTATATGCTCTGAGAACATATATTACTTTTCTTCTCCCTTTTCTGGCTTCTGACTAGGCTTTTGACTAGGAAGTATTAATCTTTCTATAGCTGCCACTGGATTTGTCAAATATCATAATTTATATATAACCAAGAGTATGATTTACCTCTGGATGAAGTCTATGAAACAGCAATGATCCAAGACTGGGATCAAAAGGCATTCAATGGGTGATAGCTGCATTTGCAACCAACAATATGTCAACAAGGAAGAATCAAGGTTATAGGTAAGTTATGTAACATATTAAAAACTTGGGTTTTTAATAATAATTCAATATCAAGCCACTGGCTCCAGAAATTACTTCCTGATAAATGCAGATCATGTTAAAAAAAAAAAAAGCATTGGAAAGTATGCAACATATCACTTCAGGTTGCAAAAAAAAACCATCCAGCACAGGGTTCCCAACCTAGGGTACATATATCCTAGGTGATACGATCTTCTGGAAAAGGAGGACTGGAGAATATTTCATAAATAACTACATTTTATTGTACCAAATCAAGTTTTCTTTATGAAAAAATAATCTATTTTTATGTACATATCCATAGTAAACTCAAAAATTTATTTCTTTTCATGCTGAATGGGAATGTTTCCTGAAAGCAAAAGGCTATGGGAACCCAAGAAAAATTTGGGAATTCCTGGTCTAGCAAATAACCTAGAAAGATACAATCAGGTGGTTAGAATTATACACTAGAAGCTCATTATTTTTTAAAATAAAAATGATGACCAACAAATCCCCATACTATAAATGCAAAGCTCCAAACATCGTTGAAAATTAAATACAAACATAACTATTGTCCAAAAAATATCACTACCACAAAATAACAGATCCATTAAGATTTAAGAATATTTGTTAAGGTACAATCATGCCAAATTATTCATAACCTCCAAATTACATAGAATGCAAAACTTACAAGAACTTTACGAGAACAAATTAAAGTTATGAGATGAATGAAAACCCCAAGGGACAGAGTTTCTGGGTAATTAATAATCAATTATTAATTAGGCTAACTGGCAATCAATAAATTGTCAGTCAGTGGTTTCCCTCAGGAACCAAATATGCCAAGGGAGACCCTGAACCACCTTAAATCCCTTCTGAAAGAGAACTCCTCTGACAAATGAAACTCAATCCTGATTGGTGGACATTTAATGAGAAGGTGGGCTAAAAATCTTCAGCTTCTCCTGCTGAGAGCTTGGCTTGATCATGAAACTGAGCAATCTCAAGGCTTCTGGACAAGGAGAAGTCAATTCCATCTGGACCATAAGCTGGGTTGCCCTGAACTCTAATGAAGGGGACCAAGGACAAAGGGTTCCTCCTCCTAGCAAAGGCTCCCCCAGACTGGGATTCTGTTTATACTCTAAACAGACATAAGGTATTCCAGTTGGGTGGGGCCCTGCCCAAAAATGAATGTTATTACTCAGCCATGCTCTTCAGAGGCTGACTGACTTTTTTCAGGAGTTGTGTTTTAACAGAAATAAAAGGAAAAAGTGTTTATCACAAATTAATAATGAGTTAATAATACAATAGGACAATATTAATTTCTCTCAGGAGGAACAACATTTCTTTCAACGTTTTTAGGAAATAATGTTTCATTCATCTCAAGTTCACAATGAGGAACACGATATCTCTGCCACCCTATCTGCCATTATAGTAGTTCTGAAGTCATTTTGAGTCTATAGATGTGCTTACATTCAATACTATTGATTATAAAAGTCTTTTTATCCATTGTGCAAGAGTACGCAAAACATTAAATACACAAGAACAGCAAGAAAGCATTTTGTCATCAGACCACTTCTATTTTAACTCCATTAACAGGGAACAAGATAACAATAATAATAATAATAGTAACGATGATGCCTTCAAGGCCCAACCCATGATTCATAACATAAGGTGTATGTACAGGAAAGTAGGGACAGGGAAGGAACAACTAAGTAAAAAAAAACCAGGAAGGAATAGCTAAATAAAAGAATGCCAGACAAAAAGATACATAGTGAAGCTTTCTATGTGTCATGAGACTGCTACAGTTAACAATAGAGGTCTGGCAGGAATCCTGAAACACTGGCTAATTGGGCTTTGTTAATAACAATGACTGGGTTAACAAACCAGGTAGTAGAATGCAATTACTCAGAAAGAGCTGGTGCTGCACAGGATTGCAGGCTGGCTCTACTCAAAACTATTATGATGATGAGTTTAACATGGATGACAACAAAGTTCCTTCATACTCTGGTACCACAAGAAGGCAGGAGGAAACATACTGGGAAAAAGAAAACGTGCCAATACCTCACCTGTTGAGGCCATGAACCATGAGGCCCTATGAAATTGAATGAAGATAGAAATGCTTGTATCATGTGCCAGTAATACACCATAACAAAGCTGGAAACAGATCTTACTAGATATAGGCAGAGACTTTATACTGCTTTTTGTGCATAATACCCTCAACTCCACGTTACACAATAATATATTATAGATCAATACAGAATAAGCATAATACCTAGGTCAGAATGGCCAAAAAGGCAAGAATTGAGGAGTTCTTTATATTTGAAAAGAAAAAATGCTGAAGAATCAAAAGGCATTGAAAAATCCATACTTAATACACAGAGAATGGAAGGAAGTTCAAAGGCAAACAAAAAAGCAGGAAAGTTTTGAAAGTAAAATGTCCAATTTGTTACATACCTTCTTTTTAAAGCAAGTAGTAGGTAATAGAAGTTCATAGCTTCACATATAATCCTCTTTTTCTGTTTTACTTTGTGTATAAAAATGTCTCTTTTTTGGTTTTAATTAAATTTATAACTTTTTTTAAAATGTAAAAAAAAAAGTTTTAAGAAGAAAATCCACATAATGCAAAGTCTAGAAGGGAAATAAATGACAAAAAAAATGACAATGCATGGCTCAAATAATTTTGAAAAGATAGGCATACTTGGACTGGAATTCTGAAAAGTCCTTTTTGAGTCTGATGGCAGAAATCTAAATAGAACAAAACTGAATCTAAGACATTTTTAAAAATCTGGAATCTATTATGAGAGAGAGAGAGAGAGAAAATGAATTTGTTAAATACTTACTAACATCTAAGTACTGTGCTAAACTGGGGATACCCTGCTCCCAAGGAGCTTACATTTTAATGGAGTAAGACAATCAACATATAAAGAAAGAGAATTAGAAGGGGGAGGGGGAAGCACATGAATACCTGGAACCACACAAAATATGGCCAAATTTGTCTATCAAAGACCAGAGTGCTTCAAGGCGTAAAGAGAATTTTCTAATGGGGAAGGCAGAGAAATAAATGGTGGCCTTAATGTAGACCAGTAGGGACAGCTTGACTAGAGATGGCCAGAAATTCTCCCACAATATTTTACAGAAGATATAAAACATTTCAGGATTTACACACATAACACTGTTACAATAATTAGTTCATTGTGCAAAATAATGGCCCCTAATGTCCATATGGTTCCCGCCTCTAGGGCTTTAGAAAGTTTATTTTAGATGAAAAGTTAGGAGTACAAGCATAATCACTCCAAGCCCTAGAGTTTGGAAAATTCCTAACATTTAGGTCAGCTTTCTGACCTAATGTGCACTTATATTTATCTCTGGTTAACCTTGCTCTCTTTGTAGCTGAAGTAAAATTTGAGTGGCTGCAAATATTTCGGTCATGAAACAGCATATTTTATTATCTTGTCTTGTGGACAGATAGGCATTGAGAGGGCAATTTGGAAAAATAGCAGACTTTTTCTTGGGACATCTCTCAGTCCCTAATGAGTAGGATAGAACTAGTGATGTCAGCCTGAGGCTTCTGCTTTGAGATTCCTATATGGCAGATTTGAGAAGCATCTCAACAAAAATCCAGGCAGTGTTAACACTTCTACATCCTCTCCCCACCAAAAAAAGGAGCAAGAAGATTCATAGACATTTCTTAGAGCATATTAAAAAAAAAGTTAAAAATCAACAAAAATATTTTCAAACAAGGAGATATTACTTCATCAAGCAACAGTCAAGGCTGATAACAGGTAAATGACATTGGAATTTGTCACAAGTAATTGAAAGTGATTTACCTCCAAATGTAGCCTAGGAAATGGCTAAGATCCAAGAACGGAACAGAATCAAAAGGTTTTCCAAAGGCAACATCTGCATGAACTCAGTCAATCATATGTTGAAAAACAAATGACAAACAAATGGCTGAGTCATGAGAATTTAGTTATGAAGACGCAAAGGTTTATGGTAACAATTTAGAGTCAGGTCATTGCCAGTCAGTCAACAAGTCAATCAACAAGCATTTATTAAATGCTTATTATGTGTCAGAGACTGTGCTGACTAGAAATTACAGAACAGTTACCTTTAAGGAGCTTGGACTTAGATTGTGAAAAGGAATAAGAGAAATTCTGTAACATATCACTGCAAGCCGTAAAAATTTAGCACCTAAAGAATATGTACAAGGACTACCCTGATGTCTAGAATTACACATCAGAATTTCACTATCTTTCATGGGCCAAGAGACAACCAATCTCCTACAAATAAATAGGTATAAATATTTTGCTGCATATTTTCAGCATATTTTGCTAAAGAACTCAACCAATAAACTATCATAAACCAAATTAATGCCCACAATTGCCTGGATCTAGCAGTGAAATGCAAAAACAATGGTTTTAATAGATGGTTAACAATAGCAAACACACATAATCTCCAAGCCACGTGGAACAAAAAGCTTTCAAAACAAAGAGACCTAGCAGAATAGATCAAAATCATGTGGGAATAGGATGAGGTATATGACCTCCCTATTGTCCTGTCTCCTACTGGAGTAGTACCAAGATGAGCCTACATCCTAATACTTTTACATAGCTTAAAAAAATGATTTTTCCACCTTTACAATCTCCCAAGAAGCAGTAAAATTAAAAGAACAGGATAGTGACATCCCAGGTCTGTTTCTGAGTCCTATAAAAAAAAAAAAAGATGAGAATCGATCAATCAATCAACAAGTACTTTAAGCACCTGCTACATGATAGGCGAAGTACTGGGTACTGAAGATTCAACTACAAAGAATGAAATCTTAAAGGAGGAAAGAGATAGAGGAAAGGAGGGAGTTCACTTCAAGCATGCTGGATGGTCAGTTCAGACAAACAGAGAGGGGATGGGGTACTATGTGTGAAGAAGAAAGAGAAAACAGCTTGGCTGGATCACAGAGTGTGGGAGAGGGAGTAACAACCAAAGAAGCAGTAAAGATAGCTTCAGGCCAAGTTGTAAAGGGCTTTAAAAGCTAAACAAAAGAAATTATATTTTATCCTATAGCCCAACAGGAAGCCACTGGAGTTGAATAAATAGGTGAGCAACATAGTGAGATGTTTACAATTATATTCCTAATTTTAAAAAATAAGAATCAACCTAAATTAATAAGATGTCCTGTTAATATAGCTTATAATATAATTAAGGTAAAGAATGAAGACCTTAAGGCCATATGAAGAAAACCTTTTAGAAAATAATCCCAAATGAAAAAAAGCAGGACCAGCAGAATACATACAAACTATACGGGTCTGCAATTTCAGCAGTAATCCGAGGGTACCTGTTTCTCTATAACCCCAACTGGCCCTCTTAAAGAATGAAGGACAAACAAGAACAACAACACTGTATGTTTTCTACTCCACTAACATGTGGCTGGGCTCCGCACTAAGACTCTGATTGCTTCAACTTAGATGAAGACACAGAAAGCATGCTCAGCAAATTTTCTGATGACACAAATTTGAAAGGAATAGCTAAAGCAACGAATGCCAGAATCAAAAGTTTCAATTATCTCAGCAGGGCAGAATGATGAGTTGAAATCCACAACATGAAATTTAACAAAAATAAATACCAAACTCTTCACTTAACTGCTGGAAAGTCTTTGGGGGGGAGGGGACAGGGAAGAGAGGAGGCTGACTCCCCTTAGTAAGTACCCAAAATTCTTGTCCAATTTGAGATAATTAATTTTGTTTTCAGCATTTTTATCAACCTGCTTTCTATTTCTGCCATCGACCCATTGTCTGGTAGATTTAAGGATTATCTATAAATTTTTCAATGTCAATCCTATTCCTACATAAAGAGAGGCACTCATTATATACACTGAAACGGTACCATTTAATAAGAAATGAAAGAATATTACTAACCACAGGTTAAGGTCACCTCTATCTCAAAATGCTGAGACTGGATAACGTTTGTTAGGATAGAAATAAATGTGATATATATCCCTCCCCTACCTCCACAGGAAAGTGGGGAAGGGGAAAATTTGCAGAAGAAGAGAATGACTAAATTAATGATATTTCTTTCTTCTCACTTCATTGCCAATCATTTAAGGTTGGTCACTACTAAACATATTTTGTCTGTTGGCCCAAAGATTATTATTCCTTGACCTTCTCCTATTCCTGTCTTGAAATATAAAGTTAAAGAGCCTAGGCACAAAACCTATTTTTGAACGGTTTTTTCTCCCTTTTAATATTTACACAGAGATGAGAATTATGTGAGTTAAGTGATTTTAGATGCTTTTAGATTTAAATCTCTATGCCTCAGTTTCCTCATTCATAAACTGAGGATGATACTTGAGTATCTCCTCATAGGGTCCTGGTAGGATCAAATGAGGTAACAAAGTGAGGTAACATAAAAATCATAGCTATTATGATAAAAAATATTGTATTCAAATTCCATCTGAGCACATTGCTGACAGATGTAAATTTTGGAAGCCATTAAAGAAAGGTTCCTATCAATCTGAAAGTACCAGTAGTATTAGGCCCAAAAATCCAAAAGGATTTTAACTTTTTAAGGTGAGAACAAGATTTCTTTAACTTTTTTGGGACTGCTAACATTACTAGTACTTAGAAATCATGTAGGGCAAATTTAAAAGTTCAGTAACTCATCTTTATAGTAAAGTATAACAGAATGATTAGGGAAATTCCATTACAAGTAAAAGGGAAGAAAGAATCTGAAGTGTTTATTGTTACAGTATGAATATTTTATTCAAATATTTAATTTTTAAAATATTTTTCTAAGTAAATGATACCAAAGAGTAAAATGGAAAGCATACATACGAATGCTGCATCAGTTACTGACTGAGCAATTTTGGTGGTCTTTCCCAACTCAATACCAGTGGAGTGATTTAAAAAAAAGTTGGAGTTGCCTTCAAATATTAACCATTGCTTAAAATGACTTGTAAACAACATTAAAATCCCATCAAGCAAAAAACAATGACCCTTATACTAGAACCAAAGCTTACAAAGAAAACTAATTAAACATCTATCACCTAAATTTTCTTTCTTTTAAGCCACATTATACTTAAACGAAAGCTGTTAAACGAAAGCTGGTCTAGGTCTTCAGAGAGAAGTACTATTTCAGTTACAATCCTTATTAAATACAGCATTCATACAGGAGTCTTTAACCTTTTTTTGTGATGTGGATCAGTGGGGCAGTCTGATGAAGACTTTGGACCTGTTCTCAGAATAACCTTTTTGGTGCTTTCCTTCACAACTGAATGAAATACTAAATTTCACTTAGATACAAATGAACATAGATACATACATATACACATAATTTTTTCCCATCCAAGGTCATACACCCACTGAAGTCTATGCACAGACCCCTTAGGAGTCCATGGATCCCAGAATAAGAAGGTCTACATTAACTGGCACAATGACATGAATGATATGCATTGAAAAGGTATCTTGATTAGGAAAGTTCAATGTGTTTAGTATATGTGTATCTCCCAGAAAAGTTTTGCAAAATTAGCATCATTTTAGGCCCAGGGAAGACTAAATGCATGGATTTCATATTGTTATTTTGGTCTCAATTTCCTCATCTTTACAATAAGAGATCTCAAAGATCCCTTCCAACTTTAAACTTTATTATCCTATGAAATATTTCTTAGATACTAATATATGCATAGCACTGTGCTATGTCCTAGGCGTTATCAGGGACACACAGAAAATCCATGATATATATGGATGAAAAGTTTAAAATGATGTAATAATTGAATGATATGAGTGGGAACATGGAGGAGTTGAAAGAGTGTTAGATGTGGCATCAGAAGAGGAACCTGAATTCAAATACTGCCATTGGCACATTAGCTGTGTGACTGTGGACAATTCATTTAACCCTTTTAAATCTGTTTCCAAATCTGTAAAATAATAAGAATAGCTTTAAATATCTACCTCACACAGCTGTTAAAAAAAATACGTAAAGTGCTCTGAAATCCACAAAGTAATATAAGACTGTTAGCTACTATTAATAAACAAGACTTCACAAGAAAATATGTAAATAATAGATTATGGAACACAAAATTAAGTGTTATGAATCTGTAGGAAAGTGATAAATTTGTGAGTTAGAGCCATCATAAAAAAATGGGAAGTGATGATAAATGAAATATCTGGATAAACAAAATGAAAAAAAAGAGTACTGTCAGAATCGTGGATGGAGAACTTGTGGCCTCAAGGCCACATGTGGCCCTAAATCCTTGAGGGCCAGTCTTTTGACTGAGTCTAAGTTTTCCCAAAAAAATCCTTTTATTAAGGAGATTTTTTCATGAAGTTCAGATTCGGTCAAAGGGCCACACTTGAGGACCTGGAGGGCCATATGTGGCCTCCAAACCATAGGTTCCCCACCCCCACCCAGAGGACAGTACTAAAATGATTAAATGTGCAGCAATGAAATAGAGCAGTGACTGTACTTAGAAGCACAAATTTGTCTAGGAAGTATAGAATTAAGTTTGGAAAGTCAGAAGGGTATCTTTAGGAGATAAAAGTGTAGATCGCTGATTAAAATCTTGCTTGCTTACTTTCTGTTTCTAAGAAGTCTACAATATTGCACTTACACTCATATTCACTTTTATTATACCAACAAACTTAACATAGAGTCAATGATATTAATTTTCTCCTTTCAGGAAGGGTAATGCATAACTGGCAACTTTTACTCTGGTATTAAGAATACAGGGAGTTCCATTTAGAATTTTCAATTACCAAAAATTTTATACGAAATATTTTTAGAAGATTTCTTTTCAACCATGGCTTGCATTCCTACATATGCTACTTGCCTTCCCTCAACAGTGTGAAACCAGTCTTCCTCCACTTTACTGCTGAAAAACATGCCTGAAATCCTTAAGGGACTGATATTTAAGACACAAATGAGGATTTTTAAATGAATTTACTATGTTTCATTTTCATGACCACTGAACCCCATCCCAAAATGAAGGGCCTCAATTTTAGGAGCTTTTCCAAATATCAATATGTGAAAGGCATACTTCATGTCTTTTTACTTTAGGAATTTATTCTTGGCACAAAACATCTATTTCATACATTCTCAGATGATTTATTCACACTTGAAAAGTTCTCAAATGTGCATAGAGATGTATCATATCTCATACACACATACTCCAAACCACCATTCCTTCATTTATAATGTTCAATTTATTGCAAGAATGATTTTGTTTATAAGGAGTCCTAAAGTTAATTTTTCAGAATGTCTTTATAACTATACCTGCTGCATAAATATACGATCTAATTTTTTTTAACAAAGTAAAAGTAATTGATTCCTACATGCTGATAAAACCACACTTCTTATTTCTAAATGTTTCAGAGGCAAACACACCATTTAAAAATTTTATTGATACCATTTGTTTTTATAACATCATAATCTCCCAATATATCTAGCCCCCAACCCAGAAACCCAACTCTTTTAGCAAAGAATTCAAAGAAAGGATAAAACGGTTCAGAAAAACTAACTAATGCATCAACCAACACCATATGTAGTATTATAGATTCCTATTACTATGCCTTTGCAAAAATGCAAGAGATAGAGATTCTCATTTCTCTTTTGAGGATCAGTCTTGGCTACTATAATTACAGAGCATTCACTTTTAATCGTCTCGTTGTTGCTGTTCTTCCATTTACATTGTTGTAGTCATTATATATATTGTTTTCCTCATTCTGCTTACTTCACTTTGCCTAAGTTCAAACATTTCTCTATTCTTTGTACTCAATAGTACAGCAATATTCCATAAAATACACTTGTTGTGTATTTATTGAACCATTTCCCAATCAATGGACTTCTACTTAGTTTCCAATTCTTTGCAGATACAAAAAGTGCTACTATAAGTAATTTGGTATATACGAGACTGTTCTTTTTATCACTGATGTCCCTAGTAGTGGGATCTCTGGTTCAAAGGGTATGGATACTTTACTCATTTTCTTCACATAATTCCAAACCGTTTCCTAAAATGTTTGGACCAATTCATATCATGAATGTATTTTTCTACAACCACACTAACATTGACTATTGCTATCTTTTGTCCTCCTGGCAATTTCCTGGATTTGAGGTGAGATTTTGGAATTTTTTTTGATTTGCATTATTCTTATTATCAGTGATCTATAGCAATATTCCATATGGTTGTTAATAGTTTGTAATTTTTTTGATAACTATTTGTTCATATCCTTTATTTAGCCACTTACCCTTCAAGGAATGGTTTTTGGTCTTATATGTTTGTGTTAGTTCCATACATATGTGAAATTATGCATATATATGATATCTGTGCTTATGTGTTTGTATATCCATATCAGAGATTATCTATATCAGAGATATCTGATGCAAATATTTTTTGCCAAAAATCTCAGTATATTTGCTCACTCCATTACCCCCTTATGATATATCCTCCTTTTTCCTCTCTATGTATTCGAATGTTACCCATTTGTTAACGGGCACTTTTTAAAAATTACCCTTCTTATCTTATTGTGGTTGATTTTATTTTTAATATTTTAATATCATTGTGATATGATTTTTAATATTCAGTTCAGTTTACAAATTCATTTTAACCTTATTAAGATATAAGGTTCAAAATGTTCCTCTAAGTCTAATTTTAACACAATGCTTTCCAATTTTCTCAGCAATTTTTATCAAATCAAGAATTCTTCCCAAAGTATTTTATATACTCAGGTTAATTAAAATATGAGATAATGAGTTATTTTTCACATTTCCTTATCTAGTCTCCACTATCTACTTTTCTATTTTTTAACCAGTTTCTTCCCTTACATACCCCTACCCTCCCTCACTTTTAATCCTATTACTCCTATTTGAGGCTGCCTGGTGGAGAGAGTGCTGGGCCTAGAGTCAGGAAGACCTAAGTTCAAATCCAGTCTTAGACACTTACTTCCTAGCTATGTGACCCTAGATAGGTTATTTAAACCTCTACCTGCTTCAGCTTTCTCAACTATAAAATGAGGATAAAAATAGCTATTATAAGGTTGTTAATATAATAACAGATAAGAGTTGTTATCTATCATTAATAGATAAAATTGTTACTTTGATAAGATAATAATAGTTTCTATTACAAGGTTGTTACAAAGATAAGATGAAGTAATATCTGTAAAGTATTTACTACAGTGCCTTAATATTAGGTGATTAATAAATGAACAAGACTAACAGTAACTCTTCTTCCACATGTCACCCCTTCAAATATCTGAAGACAGTTATTACAACTTTCCTACAAAGTTTTTTCTCCAGGCTTTTAAACATCTCCAGTTTCATCAACCAATGCTCCTATGGCATGATGTCAAGACCCTTCACCATTTGGTTACCTTCCTGTGTGCCCTTCATTGATAATGATGTCCTTAAATGCAGCAGCCCGAACCTAAAGTATTATAGGCAGGAACAACTTAGAGCCTAGAATGGTTGTCCTTACGGCTTTTTCAGTGTTCTCTGCATTAGAATTTGCTATCAAATATCTACTACATCTAGTTTATTGACTCAGTTTTAATATCACGAAATCATCTGTATGAACAATATCTACAATCTAATGTCATACGAAAATATAACCAAGAGTTAAACAAATTGTGGTACATGAATTAATGGTACACCATAAGAAATAATGAATATGTGGGGGCAGCAAGGTGTCACAATGGATAGAGCACTGGCCCTGGAGTCAGGAGGACCTGAGTTTAAATTCGGCCTCAGACACATAATACTTACTAGTTGTGTGATTCTGAGCAAGTCACTTAACCACAATTACCTCACCCAAAAAAAAAAAAAAAGAAAAAAGATAGAAAAAAGAAATAATGAATACAAAAAATTTCAGAAAATCTTAGCAAGATTTACATGAACTGATACAAAATAAAGAAAAACCATACACAATGATGACAATAATGTAAATGGAAAAAAAAATAGAACTGAACATTGCAATTATAACTAAGCTTAACCCTGAAGTAAAGATAAGAAAAAGAACCTCTCCCCTTTCTTTGCAGATTAAGGATGTGGAACATTGCTTATCAAATTCAGCAGGTGAATGGCATATTTTTGCTGAACTGCTTTTCACTCCTCTTTCTTTTTTTATTCTTTATTATAAAAGATGAAAGGCTAGGGAGGAGAGGGAAGAGGAGTATATTTGGAAATAAAGAATTTCAGAAATACATTGAAATAATAATAGTACAAAGAAAATATAACCAATTTTCTTCCTTTCATTCACAAAATATACCTACACAATACTGAAATGCTCAAATATTCTTTAACAGGTACATCTTATATTAACCTGTACTTTGACAACATACACATAATAGTCAATACCAACCTAGTACACAAATATTTTTTAAAATAACAACATACCTTAAAAATATACTGTCTTTCTTAAAATTAAGTCATATTTGGTAGTCCACAGACACTTAAAGTCTATGAAATAAATGTTTTGGTTCTTTACTTAAAATGATGTTTTCAAACTAATCTAACTAGTTGTAAATATTAAAACTTATGTTGACTATTTTATAAAGATAGTTACCAAGGAATTAAGGATTTCTGCACACTTTACCTTCTTTGGAGCACAAGTGGAAGATTCCTTTTTCATATTCTTTAACAAAAACTC
Source organism: Vombatus ursinus (assembly GCF_900497805.2). Taxonomy (NCBI): domain Eukaryota; kingdom Metazoa; phylum Chordata; class Mammalia; order Diprotodontia; family Vombatidae; genus Vombatus; species Vombatus ursinus. Next base: position 17,742,676 of record NW_020954585.1, read on the forward strand.
TGGCATATTATTTTCAATATCCTCTCGTGTGCCTTTTTTATGCAGTACTGCAGCCAGAAAAGAAATTACCTAGGGAAAGAGTATTTGCAAACATTACACAAAATGCATTAAATTGGACAAAACCAAATAAGAAACAAATAATGTATCAGTTACAGAGGAACAATTAACTATTTTCCTTCTTGCATCCATCAATTTTAAAAATAAAACATTAGCTTTAAATTCGCTATAAAATTCCCATTGACGTTGTTCTAGGATTCACTTAATTTATTAACCTACTCAGCTTTTGGAAGGATTACAACAAATCAGTCCCCAATTTACAAATCAGGTTACGCTCCAAAAGGTCATTTGTAAGACTGTTGCTTCTCACTTCATACACACTGGAGGGGGAAGAGAGTATGGGGGAAGGGGAAGGAAGGAAGAAAAGTCTTCTATGTGGTGGTTATCTGCAATATACTAGACCAGTAATTCTTAAAGTGTGGGCTGGGGACCCCTGGGGAATCTCTGAGAACCTTTCAAGGGATATAGCCAGAAGTTTAAAACTATTTTCATAATAATACCATGACATTGAATTCCATATATGGTAAATACCATTAAAATAACCCACATAAACAAAAGCTCTTTGGCTAAGGTTCTCAGTATTTTTTTTTTTAAATGTAAAGGTGACCTGAGACCAAAAAAGTTTGGCAACACTACAATAGATACTATAAGACTGTAATAACAATATAACTCTAAGTACCATGTGCAATAGATGTTTCTATGGGAAAATGAATTCCAAATTCCAATTTGGGATGCTAAGAGCACCCTGCTACCTACCTCTCCCTGTCCCAAATTCATCTCTCCAAAAAGAATTAGGGAACTCTCCTCACTTCCCCTACCTATTAATGCCTAACTCTGATGGTTACACCTACTACCTAGGGAAGAAGCTCAGCAGGGCTAGATTTGGAACAAGAAATCATGGAAACTGAATAATTCCCTGAATGCACCCCCCAAAGACATTACTCAGCCTTATCTAGTTGCCTAACCTAGGCCTCAAGGAATTAATCCACTTGCTGTTCTGACCTGATCAATCTGTCTTCTTATAAAAATAGATAAAACAGATAATTTTTCTAAGTCTTTTTTTTTTTAAGTCTGGACCTATGCTTTCATGGATGTGAGTAGCTCCCAAAAAGGGAACATCATCTACCGAAGTACAAAGGCAACTGGTGTCTAATTTATAATTTGAGGAAGTTGCTTGAGGCACTCAGAAGTGAAGTCCCCTTTCCCTCTCCCCAGTATGTCAGAGGGGGAACTAGAAGAATCCAGATCTTCCTGAATTTCATCCAGCTGTTCTATACTATCCAAGGCTTTTTACTGCAGGAACATAACATAAAAATTTAGCAATATAGTAGTCATTTCAGAATCAAACGTCTGTATGCAATCAGATCATCCATTGCTTAGAGCAAAGGTCAAAATCAATACCTAATTAAAAGATAAGAAAAGGATCCTGTGTGTACAAGATCAAGATGAGGAAAGAATACTGTTTGCTATTACTGAAGCCAGCTCATTTAAACAAATTGCCAAAAAACGGAAATGAACAAAGTAAAGACAATGCTTGAAGAAGTTTAACCAATTACCATGATGAGGTAGCAGAAAGTGGTCAGAAGCCATTCCAGCAAGAAAATATTTGATCTCCTTGACAAAATAAAAGGCAACCTTAAAGTGCAAGCTCGTTTGCAAAACACAATTGCAAAAGATTACATGTAGTACTGCTACAGAATAGAGTGGGGAAAAGGCAGCTGGTTGGGCAAATGAGTCTGCACAGACACAGCCGATTTAGACCATCCTGAGGGATGAAACTTAAAGGAAAACAAAGCCATGAAATGAAATAGATCTGCCAGTATTCGAGGACAATCTATTCATTCTCATCAGCGTCAATATTGGAAATGCCAATCAACACTCAATGTAATAAAAGAGAAAATTAAAATAGTACATAGAAAAAAAATTTGTGCTTCAGACAAAAAAAAATTTTTTTAAAGCACTCAGGAATTGATTTCCGAGATGCCAAAGAGGAGAATATACGTCAAAGCACGAAAACACAAAAGCAGGACAGTCAGTCATCTATAAAGGTACTGTGCTCTATGAGCAAAGCAGAATTGAAGTAGCTCAAAAGAAATGTGAGATGTGCAAATTTAGAGAATCCACTCCAAATGTTCACTTGGACATTTGTGTCCAATCTGTAATAGAGCATTCTGAGCTCTTACTGGTCTGATCAGCCACAGTCAGACACGCTGTAATTTGACTCTACATAGTGATGTCATTTTGGTCCTCTTCAAGAACAAAGGACAGCAACCAACCATCCTTTATTAACTGTTGTGTTCTATGCACTGTGCTAGGCACTAAGGATGCAAAGAATGCCAAAAAACAGTCCCTGCTCTCAAGGAATTTACAATCTAATGGGAAAGACAACATGCGAACAACTATGTAAAAACAAGATGTAGTAGGATAAACTGATGGTAGTTAAAGTTAAGTTAAAGGTGTGTTAAAGTTAAGGAGAATGGAGAAAGGTTTCTTACAGAAGGTGGGACTTTAGCTGAGACTTGAAGGAAGGCAGGGCATGAGGTGGGGGTGAGGAAGAAGAGCATTTCAGGCATGAGGGGGCAGCCAGTGAAAATGCCCAGAGACAGGAGATGGGGTATGCTATGTGAGTAAGAGCCAGTGTCACTACATGGAGGGGAATAAAGTGTAAGAAGAAGGTAGAAAGAGAGCAGAATATGAAAGACTTTAACAATCAAAGAAAGAATTTTATATTTGGTCCGGGAGATAAATCACTGGAGCCATTAGAGCTTTTTGAAGGAACAGGGTATGGTAATTCCAGATCTGCATTTTAAGAAGATCACTTTGGCAGATGAGTTAAAGAGATGGATTTGGTGTGGGGGATTTTGAGCCAAGAAGGCTGATCCAGGAGGCAATGAGGACCTGCTCTAGGGGAATGGCAGTGTTAAAGGAGAGAAGAAGCCATATCCAAGAGATCCAAGAGATATTTTTAAGGTAGAAACAACAGAACTTGATAACTAATTGGATAGGAAGGGCTAGAGAGTCAAGGATAACACATACATTGCAAGGAGTAAACAATTACACCCAAACTGCTTACGTAACTAGAAGAATGGTGTTACCCTTTACAGTAATGGGGAAGTCAGGAAGAAGAGAGGCTTTGAAGAAAAGACAGTAAGTTAGTTCTGTACATGCTGAATTTAAAATGTCTATGGGACATCCAGTTCAAGGTATCTAAAAGGAAGTGTCAAGAGAGGTTAGGGCTGGATAAGAACATCTGAGAGTCATCTACATCAGTGGTGTGAAACTCAAAGAGAAACTGATCCCAGCAAGCCCCATACTGATTTAGAAAACCACAAATTAACATTATCTATACTTTACCATATTTTTATTTTGTTAAACATTTTCCAATTACATTTTAAGCTGGTTTTGGCTGTACTCCAGAGTTCTGCAGCAAGATTGACACCTCTGGCATAACTGAAACCATAAGAGCTGATGAGATCACCAAGTGAAACAGTATAAAAGGGTCCAGAATAGAGCTTTGGGGGACCTCCATACTTAGCTGGCATGAGGTGGATAAAGATCCAGGAAAGGAGATAGAGAGGCATCAAACAGGAGGAGAACTAGCAGAGCAGTGTCATCCAAACCTAGAGGCAAAAAAGTATTAAGGAGAAGAGTGATCACATAGGTCAAAGACTGCAGAGAAGTCAAGAAGGATAAGAATTGAGAAACGACCACTAGATTTGGCAATTGAGATCACTGATAACTTTAGAGAAAGTAGTTTCAGGTGAATATGAGGTCAGACGACGAGACAAGAAGAGGGGGAAAGGAAAGGAACCAGTGGCACCTATATTACAAGACAGTCTTCTCAAGCAGTTTAATCAAGAGAGGAGAAATGGGACAACAGCCAGCAGATATGGATAGATCAAGTGAGGGTTTTTTAAGGATGCGGAGACACAAGCACATTTGTAGACAATAAGGAAGTAGCTGGTAGTCAGGGAAAGATTGAATATTAGTGAGAAAATAAGGATCACAGTAGGGACAAGCTGCTGGAGAAGAGGGTATGGCATAGGATCCCTTGTGCATGCAGAGGGGTTTGACTTGGCAAGAAGGATCACTTATTCATGTGAAAGAGGGGTAAAGCTGAGAAGATTGTGGCAAAAAGCATCTGAGTGATATGGGATGAGGAACTGCAGAGAAGAGGGAGTTTTCTATGAAAGGTCTCCATTTTTTTCAATGAAATATCAGTCAAGTTTCTCAGCTCCCCTTCATGTGAGGGAGGAGGAGCTGCAGAAGGATTGAGAAGAGATGAAAATATCAAATATCCCAGCAACTGAAGTAAGAGGGCAGCTCAGTGACACAGTGGATAGAGAACCAGGCCTGGAGTCAGGAAGATTCATCTTCCTGAGTTCAAATCTGGCCTAGGTGTGTGACCCTGGGCAAGTCACTTAACTCCAATTGCCTCAGTTTTCTCATCTATAAAATGAAGTGGAGAAGAAAATAGAAACCACTCCAGTACCTTTGCCAAGAAAACCCCAAATGGGGTCACAAAGAATCAAGCAAGACTGAAAACAAGTGAACAACAACATTGAAGTAAGAACTCACTCTTCAACAAAAACTATTAGAAAAACTAGAAAGCAGTATGGCAGAAGTTTGGTATAGAAAAACAGCTAGCTGTGTACCAAGATAAGCTCTAAATAGGTACATTATTTAGGAAAGAAGAACATAAGCATTTATTAAGCACCTACTATGTGCCAGGAATTGTACTAAGTACTTTACAAATATTATCTCATTTGATAATCCCAACAGTCCTAAGAGGTAAGTCCTATTATTATCCTCAATTTATTACTGAAGAAACTGAGTCAAACAAAGGTTAAATGACTTGCCCTGGGTCATACAATTAGCAAGCGTCTAAGGCAAGATTTGAACTCAGGTATTCCTGAGTCTAGACCCAGTGCTCTAATCCACTGCACCACATAGGTTATATACCATATAAAAAGTGAAAAAAGAGAAGGAAGAAATTACTTACTAATAGGAGAGGAGTTCAAAACCAAACAAAAGATAGAGAGGATCACAAAAAGGTAGAGGACAATTTTGACTACCTAAAGGTTCTGCATAAACAAAACCAATGCAGCTGAAATTTGAAGGGAAGCAGGTAACCATGGGGGAAAAAAAACTTTGTACTGAGTTTCTCTGATAAAAGTTTCATTTCCAAGATATGTAGGGAACTGATTCAAATTTATAGGAATAAGAGATGATCTTCAATTAATCATCAAGAGATACACTTTTTCTGAGGAATAAGTCCAAGATATCAATGGCCAAATGAAAAAAAAAAAGCTCCAAATCAATATTAGAGGAATGTAAATTAAAGCAACTCTGAACTTTCACCACACATCCATAATATTAGGTGTAGCAAAGCTGACAAAAAAGAATAATAACAAATGTCAGTATATTAATGTACAGTTGGTAGAGCTGTGAACTAGTCCATTCATTCTGGAAAGTAATTTGAAATTATTTCTAAAAAGTTACTAAATTGTACATAGCTTTTGACTCAGTGATAACACTACTAGGTCTATTCCTCAAAAAAAAAAAAGAAAGAAAGAAAGAAAGATGAAGAAAATAATCCATGTGTTCAAAAATATTTATAGAAATTTTTTTGTGGCAAAGAACTAGAAATTAAGAAAGTGTCCATCATTTAGGAAATGGCAGAACAAATTATGGTATACTCTTGTAATAAAATAGTGCTATAAGAAATGACAGAAGGGGTGGCATCACAGAACCTTGGGAAGACTTACATGAACTGACACAAAGTGAAGTAAGCAGAATTTAGAGAATAATTTATACAGTAACAACACTGTAAAGATGAACAACTTTGAAAGATTTTAGAACTTTGATGAATGCAATTCTCTTACACCTTACTTCCTCAATATGTACTCTTAGATCCAATAGCCTCCTGGCTATTGGCTGTGGACATACTCTCTGGCTGTCCCCCATTACTGGAATGCTCCAACTACTGACCTCTCTGCCTTCTTTTAAGTCCCAAGTAAAATCCAACCTTCAATTAAAAAGCCTTCCTTAAACCTTCTTAATTCTAGTGTCTTCTTTCTCTTAATTATTTCCTATTTCTCTTGCCTATAGCTAGCTTCGTATGTATTTGCTTGCATGTTGTCTCCCCCATTAGATTGTAAGCTCCTTGAAGACAAAAACTATCTTTTGCCTCTTTTTGTATCCCTAGCGTTTAGTACAGTACCTGGCACATAGTAGGCATTTAATAAATGTTGATAGATTAATTGATTGAATGCAGTGGTCAACTACAATTCCAGAGGATTGATGATGAAATATGCTACCCACCTCCAGACAAAAAAGTGATGAATTCAGGGTGCAAATGAAGACATTTTTTTAAAAGGTTGTTGTAGGACTTCTGGTGCCAAGATGGAGGAGTGTGGAAGGAACCCTCTGAAGCCCTCCCAAATACCCCTCCAAAGAACTATAAAACCACCTCAAAATTGATCCAGGGACAGGGAAGCAGCTTTTCAACCTGTCAGGAAAGGTCTGTCTCACTGGGGTGGGAGTGGAGTGAGGTCCAAGAGCAGCAGCAGCCAGTCTCACAGCAGGGGGTGGAATCACAATAGAACCACAGTCAGCAAAATATAAGATTTAGCACCTTCTACATTAAAGGATCAGAGGGCTTGGAATCTGATATTTTGGAGGAAAAAGAAGCTAGCATTACAACAATAATCATCTACCCATCAAAACTGAGATATTCAATGAAATACAGAACTTTAAGCATTCTTGAGGAAAAGAACAGAGCTGAATAGAAAATTTAACTTTCAAATACAAGACTCAAGAGAAGCATAAAAAGATAAACAGAAAAAGGAAATCATGAGAGACTATGTTAATGTTAAACTGTTTACATTCCTACATGGGAAGATGATACTTGTAATTTATATGGACTTTCTCATTATTAGGACACTTAGAGACAGGTGTGAGTTGAATACGAAGGGATATCTAAAATAATAAAAGGGGTGAGAGAGGAATGTACTGGGAGAAAGAGAAAGGGAGAGGTATAAAGTGGTAAATTATCTCAATAAAAAAGGAAAGAAAAAGTTTTTACAGTAGAAGGGAAGCCGGGGGAGTTGAGGGGAAATGCATGAACCTTACTGTCATCAGAACTGACTCAAAGAGGGAACATACACAACTCAATTAGGTATAGAAATGTCTTACCCTACAGGAAAAGTGGAAGGGGAAGGGAATAAGAGAAAGGGGGTGGGATGGGGTGTTGGTGATGGAAGGGAGGGTAGATTAGGGGAGGAAGTAGTCAGAAGCAAAACATTTTTGAAGAGGAACAGGGTGAAAGGAAAGAGAGAATAGAATAAATGGCAGGAAGGGAGGGAATAAAATGAAGGGAAATACAGTTAGCAACATAAACTATGAAAAAAATTTTGAAGCAAGTTTCTCTGATAAAGACCTCATTTCTCAAACACATAGAGAACTGAGTCAAATTTATAAAAATAAAAGTTATTCTCCAATTGATAAATGATCAAAAGATATGAATAGTTTTCAGATGAAGTAATCAAAGCTATCTATAGCCATATGAAAAAAATGTTCTAACTTACTATTGATTGGAGAAATGCAAATTAAAACAATTCTGAGGTACTACTTCATACCTAATAGATTGGCTTATAGGACAGAAAAGGAAAATGACAAGTGTTAGAGGGGGTGTGGGAAAAATGAGATATTAATGCACTGCTGGTGGAGTTGTGAACCGATTCAACCATTCTGTAGCGCAATTCAGAACTATGCCCAAAGGGCTATAAAATCATGCCTACCCTTTGACCTAGCAATACCACTACTAGATCTGCATCCCAAGAGAGATTAAAAAAAAAAAAAAGGAAAAGGGCCTATATGTACAAAAATATTTATAGCAGCTCTTTTCTGGTGGCAAAGAATTGGGCACTGAGTGGATGACCATCAACTGGGGAATGGCTGAACATACTGTGGTATGTGATTATGATGGAATACTATTGTACTCTAAGAAATGATGAACAGGATGCTCTCAGAAAAACCTGGAAAGATTTACATGAGCTGATGCAAAGTGAATGTACTTTGTACAAAGTAACAGCAATACTGTAAGATGATCAGCTGTGATCTAAGACAACTCTGAAGGACGTACGATGAAAAATGCTATCCAATCCCAGAGAAAGAACTGATGGTGTCTGAATACAGATTGAGACATACTTTTTCTTAACTTTCTTTATTTTTCTTGAGGTATTTTTTTTTTGGTCCATGTTTTCTTTCACAGCATGACTAACATGGAAATGTTTTACATGACTATACATGTATAAGCTATATCAAATAGTTTTTCTTCTCAGGGTGTGGGAGTGGAGGAGGGGAGGGGGAAAGAGCGGAAGGGAGATAATATGGAACTCAAAGTTTTGAAAAGGAATGTTAAAAATTGTTTTTATAAGTAACTGGGGAAAAACAAAATATGACATAAAAAAACTCACTATTTGACAAAAACTGTTAGGAAAACTAGAAAACAGTATAGCAGAAACCAGGTATAGACCAACATCTTACAATATATAGCAACAGAAGGCCAAAATGGGTATGTGATTTACACATAAAGGGTGACAACAGAAGCAAATTAAGAGAGCATGGAATAGTTTATCTGTCAGATTTATGGATAAGGGAAGAATTTTTAGAATCTCTCTAAGAAACAGAGAGCACTACAAAATGTAAAATAGATAATTCTGATTATATTAAATTTAAAAAGTTTTCCACAAACAAAACCAATGCAACCAAAATTAGAAGGAAAGCAAAAAACTGGGGGTGGGGGGATTTGTAATAAATATCTCTGATAAAAGGCCTGATTTCTCAAATATATAAAGAATTGAGTCAAATCTATAAAAATACAAGTCATTCCCCAATTGATACCTGGTCAAAGGATATGAACAGGCAGTTTTCAGACAAAGAAATTAAAGGTATCTAAAGCCATATGAAAAAATGCTCTAAATCACTACTAATTAGAGAAATGCAAATTAAAACAACTCTGAGATACTACCTCACACCTATCAGATTGACTATGACAAAAAAGGAAAATGTTAAATTTTAGAGGGGATGTGGGAAAACTGGGACACTAATACACTAATGGTGGAGTTGTGAACTACTATGCCCAAAGGGCTATAAAACTGTGCATACCCTTTGCCCCAGCAATATCACTGCTAGGTTTATTTCCCAAAGACATTCAAAAAAAAGGAAAGGACTTATTTGTACAGAAATATTTATAGCAGCTCTTTTTGTGGTGGCTAAGAATTGGAAATTGAAGAGATGCCCATCAATTGGGGAATGGCTAAACAACCTGTGGTATACAATTGCAATGGAATTTTACTGTGCTGTAAGAATGATTTCAGAAAAACCTAGGAAAAATTACATGAACTGATGCACAGTGAAGCAAACAGAACCAGGAGAACATTGTACACAATAACAGCAATATTGTTCAGTGAAGAATCGTAAATGACTTAGTTTTTCTCTGCAATACAATGATCCAAGACAATCCCAAAGGACTAATAATGAAGCATACTATCTGCCTCCAGAGAAAGAACTGATATTGATTGAATACAGACTGAAGCATGCTATTTTTCACTTTCTTTCTTTCAATTTTTTCTTTTGAGTCATCTTATACAAAATGACTAATATGGACATTTTACATAAAATAATACATTTGTACTGACGGCTTTTGTTTTTGTATTTTAAAAAAGGTTATTGCAGACATTTATTTTTTGCTTCTTTGTGCATATTTGTACAAGAGTTTTGTTTTCATTTCTTTTTTAATGGGCGTGAGGGGGGAAAAGAAAAGAGAAAGAGGTGGATTTCTGATCACTGAAAAAAATGTAATGAAATAGAAAAAAAAAAGATCAGAAGATCATATGAACCAGTGGGTAAATGAACAGATAGTACAAACAGTATGAAATTTCACTGAAAACTATAATAATGAGAAACATACCAAAAAGTAGAAAATGCAACTAAATTAGTGCTAAGAGAAATTTTTATATATCTAAATGCTTTCATCAACAAAAAAAACACAACAGATCAATAAATTTGGCATGCAACTAAAAAATTTAGGAAAATATATAAAAAAATACAAAGTAGAAATTCCAAAAATCAGATTGAAGACTGAAAAAATGAACTCTTAAAAAAAAGAATAAAATAGCTAATTTTATTTTAAAAGTAAGGAAAATCAAATTTTATCAAAAATTTTAAAAGCAGAACTCACAGCAATTAAAGAATAAAGGAAACTATCAGAAACTATTTTGCCCAATTACAAGCCCAAAAAAGCGATGACTTAGAAGAAATGGATGAATACTTAAAAAAATAAAAACTAATCAGATTAACAAAAGATGAAATAGATTATTTTAATAATCCTTTATGAGAAAAAGAAATTGAACAAGTTATAAATAAACACTCAAAGAGGGAAAGGGAGGAAACTAACTCTAGGCCCAGTTAGATTTACAATTAAATTTTATCAAACATTCAAATAACAATTAATTCCAATATTACATAAACTATTTGTTAAAAAAAAAAAAAGAGAGAGAAAGAAGGGACCCTTCCAATCTCTTTTCTATGATACAAATGTGGTCTTGAAAAGATTATACATTACCAATTGTATTTCTGTAAGGAATGTAGGGCTGGTTCAATATAAAGCAGACTACAAACATAAAATTTATATTAATAACAAGAATAATATAAAGCACATTAAAGAAGGAAGGAAGAAAAGAAAGGGAAAAAATAAACAAAAGATTCTAAAAATGCCTCTGACAAAAAATAACACCCATTTCTGTTATAAGTACTAGTAAGAATAGGAATAAATGGACTTTGCCTTAATATGGTAAATAATATATATCTAAAACCAAGATAAAACATTATATGTAGAAATGAAGAAAAGTTAAAAGCCTTTTAAACAAGATCAAGGGTAAAAAAATAAAGATGCTCATTATCACTAACACAATTTAACAGTGCTAGAAAAATACCTGCTGTAGCCTAAGAAAGAGAAATTGAGGGAATAGGCAAAAGGAATAGACAAAAACTATGGCATGTTGGAGATGTTATCATGGCCTAAAAATCATGGTCTAAAAACCCCTAAATAGTCAAATTATAAAGATAACACCATAAGCAATGGGGCTTCATTGGAAGGGTCCTCAGAGACCATCTCTGAAGCCCACAGACATGAACTGAGTTTGCCATTCCACCTTCTCCCCCAGGTTCTAAGAAAGTAGATATTAAAGAGTTCAGAGAAAAAAACTAGGATTCCATGGCCACACCAAACGGTCCTTATTTTCTTTTGTGACAGAGTTATAATACTGGTAGGTTACAGGAATGCTATACAGTTTACCTAGATTTTAGAGCAACATTTTAAAAAAGCATTTCATGATATTTTTTTAACAGAATGGAGATGTGAGGTAGACAATAGTACATTTTGGTAGATCAGAACTTATTGAATAGCTGGACCCAAACAGTAGCCATAAAACATAATTTTCTCATTTAGTGCCCAAGGAACATATATATATATATATATGTGTGTGTATATATATATATATATATGTATGTATGTTTCGTCCTAAAACCACTGGGTCTTTCCTTCAGACTTGTAGCTGAAACCTCCTATATATGTTATCTCCTCCATTAGAATGAGAACTCCAAACTGGAAAGACTTGTGTGAACTGATTCAGAGTAAAGTGAAGAGAACCAGGAAAACAATTTATACAGTAACAATAATATTATAAAAGAAAAACAACTTTTGGTCAACACAGTGGTCAACCATCACTCCAGAGGATGGGTGATGAAGCATACTATCCACATCTTGACAGTGAAGTGATGGACTTAGGGGGGATATCGCCAATGTAGGAATTTGTTTTGCTTAACTTTGTATATTTGTAACAAAGGTTTTACTTTTCTTTATTTTTTTTCCCAAATGGGAGAAAAGGGAGGCATAGAAGTGAGAGAAAACAGATTTTTGCTAAATAAATAAATTTTTAAAAAAATGAGAGCTCCAAAAATCAGGAATATTTTACTTTTCTATTTGATCCCCAGACCTTAGTACAATGCCTTGAATGTGCTAAGTACTTAATGAATTTTTTTTTTATTCATTCATCCTTTGCTGCTCTCATTTTTCTTAATAACCTATATAGACATAGATGACATGCTTATCAAATATGCAGATGACACAAACCGGGGAGGGATAGTTTACACACTGGATAACAGCATCAAGATTCCAAAAGATACTGATAGGTTAGAATGGAATCTAATAGAATAAAATTCTCCCAAATACTCAAAAGAATTATGATCTCTTCAATTTGGATGCTCACTCTAACAATGCAAATTTCAATCCCTTTGTGCCTGCCTATTGTTTTCCACACCTGTTGTACGTGTCCTACAAGTTTGCTACAGAGATTTCACTTAATACACTAGAGATCTTCCTGTTACTCCTGACATTACAAGGTTACCAGTGAAATCACCTGGTTGCCCTACCATTATCCCTTGCCCTTACCACATGACTAACCCAACTTTTTCAATCATACATCTTCCTGATTAAATACTTTACTCTTGTTCTTCAAAGTTTCTTATGTTATACGTGGCAGCTTATTCACACCCATCATGCACCTCTACATTGTCTTCTAAGGGATATTCATTTTCAATTCTTCAGATAATCATACAGATGGAACAAATGGACCTTTAATAGAATCAATTATTCCTAAGCATTCCTTCTATGAAAACTAGAGCCTGCAGTATCTTTGAAACACAAAACAAGATTCAAGGGAAACTGGATAAAGTAAACAAGTTTGGGCATTTTGGAAGGATTAAATGGTGATCCAGTGCTTATATCCTAATGGGAGAAAGAGAATTATTGTTCCTTCAGAATGCCACTATCTTAAATAGTCAAAAGGGAAACAAAGAAAGAAAGTGAGGCAGAGAATACATAAGGGAAGGAATGAGAAGAAGGGAACAACTTAAGAGTCTCTTGAATGGCACGAAACAATATAACAAGTATGGAGGTGGGATGGTGGAGGCAGGCATCTCATGAAGTTAGGGAAGGGGAAAAGAATAGTCTAGAAATACAATAAAATAAGGACTCCTAGTAAGATGATTCAGTGAGAAGTAACCCTGCACGCACCCCCACCAAATAGCACAAGAATTCCAAAATGCAGAAAACTCAGCAATGACAAAAAGAAGAAAAGTCAACCCACCACAAAGTATTCTCTGCCAAAATATTAAGGAAAGATCATTTCATCTGTCAATTTTTCCTGGAGCTCATAACTAGACTTCTCTCATCTCTCACATTGCACACTGGCTAGGGGTATCACTGTTACCCTACCCTACTCTACTCCATGAGTGGAAATTTTAGGCAATGACTTCAAAATGAACTCAATTTCTGTTTATCAGAGGTTATTGTCCTTTGCAGAATGGAGATCTCATGACATTTCCCCACACTCTCTCCCACCTGGTTCACACTCTCCCACAACTCATCTGCAGCCAAAATGGAGAACAGACGTAAGGGCAAAGAGTTCTCAGAGCAAGTCTCTCAGCAGTATATTAGGAGACCTTTTCCCCAACCCCTTAATAACTAGTGCCAAGGGCACAGCCTAAGGACTGAAAAAAGCAGAGAATAGGTTTCTAACTACAATGGTAATTCAGCCTCCTAGGAGAGGTGCCCCAACTCCTCATTTTCATCCTCTAAGGAACAGACATCTTCCAACTCTGGTGGTCTGAGAGAACTGAGGAAAGGAAGCCAAGCCCTGGGGGAGGGGCACAAACACTGAGCTTTCAGAAGGGAAAGGTCTGGCAGTAAGCAACACATTTTCAGCAAGGACACCAAAGGAAAACTCAGGAAAGTGATTCATGAAGACAGACAAAAAGCTTACTGAGGAGAAATTAACAAACATTTGCAGAGAAGCATAAATTGAAAGGACAAATACTTCCCAAAAAAGGAAAATGAATCAAAAGCCCTGAAGGTGAAGGTATTGTAACAAATTCTGCAAAGTTCCTTGAAATGACCACTATTTTTATACACTACTAACAAAAACAAGGAAGAAGCAATGAGAGAAATCTGATCTATATCAGGTATTCAACCTACCTTGACACACATAGGACATAAAAATATAACTACAAAATACTCATTATAGAAATAAAGTGAAGCATAAATGGTGTTCAAATGAGCCAGCACTCATGGTTACAATGGTTCTAAATCAGTTTAATTATAGAAAAGATACTTGTTGGAAGTGGACAAGATAACAACAGAATTTATTTGGAAGCACAAACAAGAATGAAAAGGAAAATTATGAATGAAAGCGCATAGCATTACCAGACTTCACAAATATTATAAAACAGTAGTCACTAATACTACTGGTTAAAAAAAGCAGAAAAGTGGATCAAAGCAATAAGATAGGTAAATAAGGGGGAGGAAAGCAAGTGGAAATAATAGTCCAATGTCTGATACTCGGAAGAACACAACTTATTGAGAGTAGTTCCTTTTTTTGAGAAAATCTATTGGGATAAATGGAAATCAAGTTTTACAAAAGTCCTGATTAGACCAACATCTTACACAAAATACCACAATAAACACAAAGCTAAACATGACCTTAATATAAAAATTCATGTCAAAAAAAATGAGAAGACAATGGGAGCAAGTACCTTTAACAACTATGGCAAGAGGGAGTATTCTCAACCAAACAAGAAGTATAGATAAAGTAAAAGATAAACCAGACAATTTTACTTACAATTTATGAATCAAATTCCAATATGTGAGATATGTGGGGAATTTTATACAAAGATAGCACATGAAGGGACATGCCCTGATAGAAAAATGATCAAAGGACATGAAAAATTTTCAAAAGAAGATTTGAAAACTACAAGAACCACATGAAAACATGATCCAAATTACTAATAGTAAGAGAAATGTAAATTAAAACAGCTTTCAGCTTTCACTTCACTCCATGCAAACCGGTAAAGATGAAAAAGAGACAGAAGTCAGTGACAAATAGGTCATGGGCAGACAGCTGATGCAGTGTTGGAAGAGCTGTGAAGGAGCCCACCTGTTCTGACTTCACTATGGAATTATACAAGAAAAGAGATTGAAATTTCACTTTGAGACACAGCAATCCCACAGTTAGGCTCAAGGAAGTCAAAGACCGACAAAAGTCTAATATATACCAAAATATTCAGAGCATCACTCTTTGTGATGGCAAAAAACTACAAGTAAATTGATTAGGGAAAGTTTTAAAAAATGATACCATACTATGGAAATTATGCCTTATTATAATTATTGTGAAGTGAGGAATGGCAAATATGAGTAATTCAGAGGAATACGAGAAAATGTTTATGAACTGATACAATACAAAATAAGTAGAACCAGTAAGACAATATATATGTTAACCACAATAATGTAAATGAAAAGATCACTTAAAGGAAAAAGAACTCTGAGAAAAGGAAAAATCAATGATAGCCCTAGATAAGGGGAAGGGAAAAAGAAGGGAATAAATATTTATACAGTACCTACTATGAGTCAGGCACAGTGCTTAGTACAAATATTATCTCATGTAATCTTCACAACAATCCTGCAATGTAGGTACTATCATTATTCCCATTTTACAGTTAAGGAAACTGAGGCAAAGAGAAATAAAGTGACTTGCCTACGGTCACACAGCCAATAAATGTCTGAAACTGCATTGGAATTCAGTCCAGTACTCTATCTATTGTACCACCAGAAAAGATAATGAAACATTCATCCTCCTTCAAAATATGGATGGAGGGACTACAAGGACAAAATATGTCTCACATGTCTGAAAAAACTTCTGTATCATTAGATTTTTTTTTTTAGTTTTTGCCTCATTATCTTTCTTTGTTATAGGGGAAGGTTTAATGAGGGCAGAAGGAACGACCAACATAAAAGACAAAAGACATCAATAAAACATTTTTCTTTGTTTAATTTTTTTAATAAAGCAAAACTAAAATAATTGGAGATACTCACTGCTTATAGGTATGCCATGTCAATACAATTAAAATGATGACTGTTACCTAAATTAACATTCAGTACTATACCAATCAAATTATCAAAGGGACACTATTTAGAAAGAGTTGGAATAAAAATAAATTCATATGGAAGAACAAAAGGTCTAGAATTCCTATGAAATTCTTGAGAAAAAGGTAAGAAATAGCATTATGAAAGATAAAACTATACTATAAATCAATAGTCATCAACACTATCCAATAGAGGCTAGAAAACAGAAAAAAAAACTCATCAGTGGTACATACTGAATAAGGAACTGAAAAGAATATTTCAATGTTTAATAAAACCAAGAGCATAAGGTATTATGAGGGGTTCCTTTTTGCCAAGAACTGATAGGAAAACTGAAAAGCAATTTGGTAGCTATTAGGTTAAGATCTTACATCAAACAACACAATAAGGTCAAATGGATACATGACCTAAATTTTAAAAAGCCCATAACATAAAAAAAATTAGAACAAACAAGATCAGGTACTTTCAGAACGAAGGCTAAGGGGAGAATTATTAACCCAGAAAGAGACAGAGGAGATTATTAATCACTCGGTCAACAAGCACTAATAAAACTATGTCACCATGCACAGGGTAAGGCACTGGGGACACAAAGACAAAAATGAAACTGTTCCTGCTGTCAAGGAGCTTATAGTCTACAAAGGGAGACAGAAAAAGATAAATATATAAAAATATAAACAGGGTAATGGGGGAGAAGAGGCATTAGTAGCTAAGAAAAATCAGGAAAAGTCAATGAGGTGTTTCACCTGAGTTTTAAAGGGAGCTAGGGATTCTTAGAGATGGGAGGGAGGACATGCACCCCTCTCATAGGGAACAAGGCTGTGCAAAGGCCCAGAGGTAAGAGACAAAGTGTTGTATGTGAGGAACCACGAGTAACCCAGTTTGTCTAGACCAAAGGATGTATACTAATGTATGCTAAGGTTAGAAAGACAGGCTGAAGCCAGATTGTGAATGGCTTTAAATGCCACATGGAGAAGTTTGTTTTTAATACTGAAGATACTAGAGAGCAACTGGAGTTAATTGAGCAGGTAAGTACTAAGGTCAGAGCTGTACTTTGGGAAGGTCATTTTAATAACTGTATGAAGAATGGATTAGAGAAGGGAAAGGCTTAATTAGGGAAACCAATTAGGAGACTAATTCAATAGTCCAGACAAGCAGTGATGAGGGCCTGAACTAGGGTGGTGATCTTATAACTAGAGAAGAAGACAGCACAGGTGGGAGAGATGTTGTGTCAGAAGAACGGAAAGACCAATCATAACCTCCTCCCCTTCCTTGTCATAATTGCAAAATGAGGTATATACTTTCAGACACTACCAAAGGGCTAATTTCTTCTGTTTGACAAGAATTACAAAGGAGAGCTGGAGGGGATAAGGGGTAGGACAGAGAAGTGACCCTGACGTTTAAATTTTAAAAAAAAAAAAGCATCAACAAAACATTTAAAGAGAAAAAACAGCATCCAAAAAAAAGGCAATACGATGACGGCCTCAAAAGTACCTCATATACAGCTCAGTTAAAGAAACTGGAAAAGCATGGTGTATTAAAGGAAACACTGGATTCGAGGCTTAGCACCTGGCTCTTGCCTCTTGTCATTTTATTTACTTCTCAGGACCTCACTTTCTTCATTCACAAAATGAAGGGGTTGGACTAGATGGCCTCTAAGGTCTCTCTCTGCTCTAAATCTACGAGATTCTCTTAAAATATCTGAAGGATTTTATGATAGAAGAAGGATTAGACTTCTTCAGCTTGCCCTCAAAAGACCAAACCAGAAGCAATGGGTGGAAACTACAGAAGTAAATTTTGGTTCATTTTAAAGAAATACTTTCTAACACAATTATTTGTGTGACACTGGACAAGTGGCGTACGACCCTGGGTCTCAGTTTGCCATTTGTAAAATGAGGAGGTTAAACAGACGACCCCTGATGTCTCTTTCAGCTCTGAATCTATCATCCTATGAAATAAAATTAACCAAATACAGAATAGACTGCTTCAAGAGGTAGCAGATCTTCATATCAGAAGGGCTGGATGAGCACTTCTTAGCAAAGTTGTAGGGGGGATTCTTGATCAGGAGCCAGTAGATCAAATGTCTGATGAGGTCCTTTTCATCTAAGATTCTGTTATTCATCGGAATTTTAAAACTCAGCCCTTCCTCACTGTTGTACTAGGTTGGAAATGCTAATAGAGAAGTGGAAAGAACAATGACAAGTTAGGAGAAAGAAGGGGGAAAGAAAACAAGAGAAAGATGAATAAGCCATAAACCAGACAAATATTCCTTTAATAACTAAAAAGGGAATGTAAGATATAAGAAGATTCAAATTCAAACCAACCTATTTAATGGACCTTCAGAAAATAACCCAACCTTAATTCAATACTTCAAAGAATGCCTTAGAGTAATGCTATGGGTATAAAATGGCTTCACACTTTTCAGTCATTTATTAATTCAACAAACTTATGTGAAAGTCATGATTCAATTAACTTCTGTGCCTACCTATACCACAGCGATACTACAGGTAATAAACTATAACAGCACATTACTGTTTTAACTATTGCATGAACCAAAGAATAAATACCTGTACTGTTTTTCCAAGTCCCATGTCATCACCAAGAATACATCCTCTTCCCAGGGAATAGTGTCCATATAGAAACTGGGCTCCTTCCCTTTGGTAGTCACGCAAATATCTATTAATTGTATATGGAATACAGTCACCATCTTCAGATAGCTTAAAAGCAACAGCAGGTGATGGAAGTTTTTGGTCTGGGAAATAAGGTTTTTCCAAGTCAACATCATCAAACATAAAACTTCTGAAAGAACTTTTACCAGAAGTTGCTTTATGGAGTTTTTTTAAAGGTACTTTCTTTTCCAGTGAACCTGAAAATAACACAAGTGCAAATGACTTTCCATTTTCATCTGTCATGATGGATTTCACTGTTGCTTCACAAAGCTTTCCACCGTCTGTGACAGGGACAAGACATCTTTCTCCGGTGTGCCACATATCTAAAGAAATAAAAAAGGAAAAGAATTTTCAAATTGTTATAATAAAACAGACATACCTATTTCCATGTGGATACTCAGTAACATCTCATTTATCTGGCATGGTGGAGGAGTCTGTGCAGCTCAGTGGAAAAAGTGATAGACTGAGAGTAAGTGGGCAAGTCACTAAACTCCTGGTCTTAGAATATTCATCTGTAACAAGAGACATTGGAATAGATTTTAAGGTCCTTTCTAGCTCTAAAGTCTGTGATGCTACAAGCTTAATTTTAGTTCAATTCCTCAAGCAGCAGCTCCTTCAAGAGAAAACCATGCACCGAGAATGAACAACAACAATAAAAAAAAACCAACCCCAAAGCAACCTAGAAGAATTTTGGTCACAGTCCTAAGATGATCAATGAGAAGGTGCCCATAAAGACATGTGCACCACAATCCTAACCACAATGATATGTGTATCAGAATACAGGTCTCTCCCCTCCTCCCCAAAAGAGCAGAAACTTGTAGTCAGACCCAATGTAAATAAAAGAAAAATATATAAAGACTTGCTATTGGGCAATATAACAAATAAGTGAATCTTCTGAAGGTCAGGGGCTATAAATGTATTAGAGGCAGTCTATTATACAATTAGACATTAGACAGTTTATATAATAAGCAAAGGATAAACTAACTAAACTAACAAACTAGAAATCTGGCTATTTGGACAAGGATGGAAACAGTAAACATGGAATCAATCTTGAAATACAGCGAATAGAAGTTATCACAGTGATAAGCAATGACTTAATAAGACATGTCATGGAATAAGAATATTCGCATTAAGTGAAAATTCCAGATAAATAAAATCATCTCTTTAAGTGTGTGCACACACATATATATGCATACTTTTTTTCATGAAAAACTTTCAAAATACTCAAATACAAGTGGATTTTTCTTTTCAAAGATTTGGGTATTCCCTCCAATAATGGAGATCCCGTTTGACTCTTACTCCGTTCCCATTAAGTTCATAACTTTATGACTAGGGGTCCACCAACCATGTTAGAAACCTTCCTTTCTTTTTCCTAGTATCAATGAATCACTCAGGCTGTCATCTCTCACACTTGCCCTATGACTAGCCCTTCACCTTTTTCTATCATACATTTCCCTAATGACATCTTTTACTCCAGCTTCATTTGGTATCTTTTGCAGTCTGTTCACACCTATGTGCCTCTCCATTTCAATCTGTTTGATAATAATTTTCAATTCCTTGGAGATGTTTGTATCTCATGTTTCACAGACCTTTAAGTTAAAACCCTGTTTTACTATACCAGTACACAATTGTGTGTATGTATGTATTTCCCCTTAAATACTAACACTCAATCACTATT
The DNA here is from genome assembly GCF_900497805.2 of Vombatus ursinus. NCBI lineage: Eukaryota > Metazoa > Chordata > Mammalia > Diprotodontia > Vombatidae > Vombatus > Vombatus ursinus. Next base: position 17,763,119 of record NW_020954585.1, read on the forward strand.
AGGTGACTAAGTAACCACAAGAAATTCCCCATTTTCCTTCTCCTTACTTTTTCCCTCTTCTATTCCCCAAAAAATCTCAGCCCCTCAACTTGTCCCTGACCAATCTTGGGGTCCAGAAAGAAGAAAGGCCATCATCCTATTCTACTACTGCTACTCCCCAGCTCCAGCTCCAGGGTCTCAGGGTCATCCTCAAACCCCTAGCCCATCATCTCCTCCTTTCCTCCACTTAAGAACTTGCCACAACTGTACTGTCATCTGTCACTTTTACCACTGCTTTCTCAACTGCTAGCTTATTTTAAACACAACTACCTTGCTACCTGGATTTGGGGAGAATGACCCAGGAAACCTAACTATGCCCCCTGTCTTGCTTACAAGTGTCCTGTAACCAGGACTGGGGAACTGACGACTGTATCAGCAGCAACCAGCACTAGACAGCTTGGTTTTTCAGCAACAAAATGGATAAAAAAATTTAAGAAAGATTTTCAATAGTTAAGTTTAAAATACAGGTTTTCTGGTTAGGCCCGAACTGACAAAAAGTTGACTATAAAAATCAATCAGCAAACATTTCCTAAATGCCTTCTATGTGCCAGACACTAAGAAAGAGCACAGACAAAAGATGAAACAATTCTTGCTCTCAAGGAGCTTATGTTCTATTGGGAGAAAAAACATGTGTGTGTGTGTGTGTGTGTGTGTGTGTGTGTACACACACACATATACATATATATACATAAATACAATATATATAATAAATACAAAAAAAAAATACAGAATAAATACAAGGTAGTTATAGGGAGGGTACTTGCAGTGGTTGGGGCCAGGAAAGGATTTATGAAGAAGACAGGGGGAAGAAGTGAGGAGGAACTACATTCCAGGTATGGTGATGGCCAGTACAAATACAGAGAGCCAAGAGATGGAGTGTCCTATGGATGACATAGAGAGAAGGCTAGTTTGGTTGGAGCACAGAGTACCTAGAAGGTGACAATATATAAGGAGGATAGTAAGATACATAATTACATAATGACCAAAGGTAATTCAGTCAGTAAACTAGATTTAACAAACACCCACTACAGCCTGAAACTGTGATAAGCACCACGGATATAAAGAAAGGCAAAAACAAAACACTGTCCCTGCTCTCAAAGAATTCAGTCAAATGAGGGAAGCAAGCAAACAAATGTACAAACTAGATATATGGAGAATAAATTGGGGATAGTCTCAGAGGGAAGGCACAAAAATTAAGGAGGACTTGGAAAGTTTTCTTGCAGAAAGTCTCAAGACTTTAGCTAAGACTTGAAGCCAGCCAAGGAAACTAGAAGACAGAGGTGAGGAGGGAGAGAATTCAAAGCAAACAGTGAAAATGTTCAGAATTGGGAGATGGGAACGTTGTGAGTGAGGAACAGCAAAGAGACCTGTGTCACTAGATCACACAGTACATGGAAAAAAATAACGTATGAGATGACTGAAAAGTTAGAAAGGAGCAAGATTATGAAGAGCTTTAAAAGCTAAACAGAGGATTTTACACTTAATCCTAGAGGCAATAGGGAGCCAATGAAGTGTGTTGAGTAAGGATCTGAGCTTTTGTTTTTTTCGGTGAGGCAATCAGGATTAAGTGACTTGCCCAGGGTCACACAGCTAGTAAGTGTCAAGTTTCTGTGAGCTTTTTTTTTTGGTACATAAATTATATTTAACATAACTCCTCATAATTCTGGTGCAACCCCTTGTAATCTGGTTTCCAATCATATCATTCAACCAAAATTGCTCTCCTAACAATTTATCAATTTCTGTCCAACACCTTTTTTTCAGTTTTCACCCTTTATGACCTCTACACTAACAACTAGGGTGATCAGGCAAGGCTTCCAGTAGAAAGTGGCACAAAAGTTAAAGCAGGGGTTCTAGAAGATTGTTGTGTCATTGACCCCTCTGACAACAGATAAAGGCTACAGACCTCGTTTTTAAATGATGTTTTTAAATGCATTAAGACAACATACATAGTAACCCAAAGGACACCAATTATCAACTATATATATATATACACACACTGTACGTGTATATATGGTATATATACTATATATGTGCATATATAAGTATATAATATGTACATATTATATATAACATGTATATATACACATATAACATATATCATGTGTATATATAGTGTATTTATATGTGTATATATGTATACACATACATATATATATATACACACATATAAATACACACACATAAAAAAAAAGTTCATACACCCCAAGTTAAAAACTCCTGGACTAAAACTGGAAGGAAACTAAAGGTTGTAAGTTGAAGGCGAACACTGCAGGCAGGAGACCTGGGCAAAAGCGGGGAGGGGGGAACTTACCCCCTCACTCCCTCCCTCCCTACGAAGCAAGAAACTCCGAGGAAACGGAAAAGGAGGATAATACAACGGAATAAACACAGGTGCATGAGTCGTTTCGACTGAGAACCTGTACCTTCGGTTGCTTCTTCCCCAGGGATCCACGACTCCGCAGCCCGAGGATCCATGAGGCCAGGGGGCTGCGCCGTCACGGCCGCTACGGGGCCCGCCGGGCCCAGGCCCGGCCCCCTCTGAGGCCCAAAGTCACTGTCATCGCGTCGGACACTGGGGAAAGCCGCCCGGCTAGGGAGGAAGCACATGCGGGGGCGGGGAGGGGGAGGAGACAGGTAGCCCCAACTTCCGGCCGGGCGCTGGGTCTCACTACCCACCGGACCGCCATGCCTAAACTCAACCCAGGTGGGTAAATGAGGGTGGGGGAGGGGGCGGGGATCTGTGGCCTCCGCAGCCCTCCCTTCCGCCCCACCCACCCAGCCTCCTTCCCTCCCTCTTCCAGGAAAATCTCGCGAGAGCGCGTGCGCTAGCGGTCGGGCCCCATCTGTCCCGAAACCCTTTTCCGGGTTCCCCCTCGGTAATGGTACCGCGAGATCTTGAACAGCTCGCGGGACTTGAGAAGCCCGAGCCGTAGGGTCTCCGTTTTCTCAGCCTGGGAGACCAGACGGTAACGTAGCCTCAGAGCCGGCGGCTGCGGAGAAGTGGTGTTCTTCGAAATGGCGACAAGTGGAGCCCAAATCTGTGTCTAATGTTTGAAAACTGAGTGAACAGATTGTGTTATGTAGCGCCAGACGACAGGCGGTGAAAGGCACCGCGGCGGATGCAGTGGAGACGGCGTCTGAGTCAGAAAGACCCTAGTCCAAATCATGCCCCTGGCTCGGACGCACTGTGTGACCCCGAGGGAAGGCGCCTAACCTCTCTGTGCCCCTGGTCGCACCGAGACTGTGAAGTTACAGGAATGTTGATTATCAAATGAGGTCTTGGCAAAGCGCTTGCAAACTTGAAAGCTCTGTTATTATTTACATAGTGGAGGGAGTTTACACAAGGATGGAATCACTAGTTCAGTCTAAAGTCAAGAAAGAAGAGGACTGAAGACCTCAAGATGTGTGAAGACTTGTATAAAGTGATGCAAAGCGAGACAGCAGAGCCAAAAGAAAAACGTAACATGCATAATGACTTTAGCCTTGTAAAATGGCAACAGCAACAACAACAAAAAAGAATAAAAATAAAAAATCAGGTCAAATGCAATGGACCTTGTTGGCTCGGTACTAACCTTCCTTTTGACTCAGGGTCAATCAATAAACTGCTATATAGTTAGGTTGCAAATACTGTCAGTCACTGGGACCTGCTATTTTAAGATGTTTTGTGAGTGTACTTGATAACTTGGTTTAATCATGAATTTTGGGGAGTGTATATGATGTAAAGAAACAAAATTTATCAATTAAAAATAGCTTTCTCCAGTATTTTGTTTAGTGCACAGTACTTCTCATGTTTGGCCCACTAACAGGAGACCGGCCCCTAGAGTCTCCAAACCTTAGAAGAGGGAATAAAAGGCAAGAAGTTGATACAAATCAATATTTAAAAGAGTGGTGAAACTGATCAGTGGAGTTCCCTTCTCCTCTTCAGATCACAAATCTTACTAAGTTGTCTACAAGAGTGGCCAAAAAGTTATTCACCTAGTAGATGGCCTGGTATAATGAATCCTTCAGACCTTAACTAGTCTGATCCTCAGCCCAGCACCCCACCACTGGCCCTGCTCAAATCCTTTCCACCTGGGCAAGACCGCCTGATCTTGATGCTCAGCTGGGTTAATAGGAAAATGATCCTTTAGAGAATCAAACTCTAAATGGGAATGAGGTATCAGAAAAAGGTGTTTTGCAACAGTTGTCTCTAATAAATAGAGCAAAACTCTCCTCCTTTGCCTGTGTACTCACTTTAAAACTCAGTGAAAAATCCATGTAGGACTGATTGTCAAGATAATTTTGCCAAAGCTACAAAATCATAAACATTAATCTGTGAACTATATTTGGTAGGAGATAGAGAATTTTTGTGCTACCCACAATACATATCACACACACACCCCTTTAGTACAGATTAAAGCTGGCTAAGTGCCCTGGGGAGCACAAAGGAAACCAAACATTTATAAAAGTTGGTGAGTTTGTAATCTGTTTTTTTTTAAATTTATATCAAGTAGCAGTATGTGGTTAAAAGTAAAGAAGGCTGGCAAACAGTATTGAAGCTTTTCCTAAATCCATTCTCCAGCTAATGACAGAAAACCATAGTACTGATTTCTCTCCCTTCTCTGACATACCTAAAAATTGCTACAAATGCATATTTATACAATACAACTTGCCACCTGCAGTAAAATTTAGTTCCATATTTTGTCACACTTTTCTATGGGTTTAAGCTTTTAAAGCACTTTTTAAGGCATCATTTCTAAAGGTAGAATATATATAGACTATAAATTTTCCATTATAAATTGCGGTTGTTAACTTGTTCTTTTCACCACTTACATCTTATTTAGTCTGTCTACATGCCTAATAAAATCAACTGAAAAGTTCAAAAGTCAGTCAAGTTGATTTTTTTTATTTGCTGTAACCTGCCAAAAAACTAGTTTGTTTCAATGATTGACCAATTTTGGCATTGTATAGCCATAGCCTTAATTTTTTCTCTTCTACCAGATGTCTTCTATTTTTATTGCCCTTATATTACTAGTTACTTTACAGAGTGAACTGAAATTTTCACAAACTATTCATTAGCTTTGACAGGAGCAATAGGGGATGGAGATAAAAAGATAATGTGATAGTGGATAGATAAAGGAGAATTGCATTTCCTGTGAATCTGATGACATTTGTAATTTTATTTTACAAAAATAATTGAAAAGTACAGTCTTGATTAAAGTTGCAAAACTGCTGTTAAGTCTGATATAATACTTCTCACAAAACTAAAATGCTATTTTATGACAGTAATAAGCAGCATTTATGTAGTATTTTAAGTCTATATTCGCTCATTTGATTTTTTTGGTCCTCATTTTACATAGGAGAAAACTGAGGCTCATAGTCTTGCCCATGGTCACACAGTTAATGTCAAAGGTGGGATTCAAAACCATATTTCAGCAATTACAAATTAATCACTCCTGCTACTGCATGCCTGACAGGCTCTTGCTAGCACTAAGAAAAAAATTGGCATTATTCAACCTACTCAAAATCAGAGAATTTCAGTGTTTTAAAGGACCTCAGAGATAACTGGTCCAACCTATAACCTGAGCAAGAATTTTCTCTACAATAGCTGTGACAGGTCAAACCTGACTTGAAGACTTCAAATGGTGGGAAGCCCATTACCTCCCAAAGAGAACTTAATATCTTGTAAGTAACATCTATGCAATCAGAAAAGCCACAGGCTTCTTCCCTGACTGAGGGCTACTAACCCTGTGAGTTCCTTTCTCCTTAGGTTCTATTGTGTCAGGCCTGCTGTCTGTTAAAATAAATCCATGTTGTTCAGTCATTTCAGTCATGTCCTACTCTTCATAACCCCATTTGGAGTTTTCTTGGCAAAGATACTGGAGTGGTTTGCCATTTCCTTTAACAGCTCATTTTACAGATGAGGAAAGTGAGGCAAACTTTGCCTTAAGTGACTTGCTCATGATCACATAGCTAGTAATTGTCTGAGGCCATATTTAAACTCATGAAAATGAGCCTTCCTGATTCCAAGCCCTGCGCTCTAGCCACTTCAATACTTAGCTGCAAATTGCTACTCTCAAGAGCAAATATTTCACAGGAAGCATGTGCCATCATTTAACTATGTTCTTTGCCCAATGAGAAGTAGCAAAGACCTTTTCAAACTAGGAATCCTGCCTGCAGGTGGGCATAAATTTGCATTTATAATCCCAAGAATTAGCCTCTCCTGGCCAAGAAAGTAAAGATCTCTTTCCTTACCCTTAAGGACAACAAGTTCCATCCACTCAGAGAACTAGGTAACTAGGCTGGTAGCTGTAATAATATAAAGCAATCATGGTAACTTCACCAAAAAAATTATCAAGGTTCATATCACTCCAATGTGAAAAAAAAAACTCATTTGATGCATTGAGAGAAGAAATTCTCTTCCCAGTAGTAAATCTATTGAAGAAAACAAATTAAAATAAAAGGTTGCTGAATTGGCACATGGAATCAAAACTAAAAACTATCCAAATTGCTAAACCTAATTCATCTAGGTGATTTTTTTTGACTGGTTTCAGTCAACTCTTCCCTAGCCATTTCTGGAAACATTGCCTCCGTCTTCCCTTCAGACTTCTCCTTTTAAATATACCAAGCTGCCTCATTAATTCTTCTGTTTACCTCAACATTTGCACTAGGTAAAAAAACCTCTCTGGGTCTGTTTCCTAATCTGTAAAGTGAGAAGGTTGGACTATATGGACCATCTTTAACCTAATTATTTATGGGCTTTTAATTCAAATGTTCTCTGATTATTTTGGGAAGAAAGCCTTTATAAATACTTTTATCACCTGTTGGCTTCTGACTCTCTGTTACCAAGATGGTCATGATCAAAATCAGGTCCCAAACAGTTGCAACTGTAAGGAGATGTGTATTTTTAATTTAAAATTTCTCAACTTTAGACTCCTAGAGGTCAATAACTATGTACATTTGCATGTTCATTGCCCTCCTACTTCCCCTCTTGAAGGGCAGGAACTAATTCATTTTTGTTTTTGTATCCCCAGATTCTAAAATAGTGCTTTGTACATAAAAAGCACTTAATAAATGCTTAGTTTTTTAATTGATTTTTAATGCCTGTTATGACACCAAGCACAAAGAAACAATTACAAAATGCTATTCAGAGAATCTCAGAGTTAGAAGGGACATGGGAAGCATCCTGGTGTAACCCATACCTTGAACCACAATACTAGCTTACCAGAGAAATGATCATCCAGACTTTACTTGAAGGACCTCCTTCAGTAAGAATACTGTACATTCATTACCTCCTAAGGCAGCACATTCTAGTTTTGTATAGTTCTATTTATAAGAAATTTCTTGTTACTAATAATAATTTTATCAACATAATTTTTATCATTTCATCCTACTGTATTTTTCTACATCCTACTATATCATATCTCCTGTATTTTTATGGTGTATATTTTAAATGTGGAGATTGCATAAAAGTGAGGATAGCTAACATCATGGATGACAGGTTCTACAAAGATATTGATGAGGCAAAATATTGAGCCAAATTGAATAAGATGAAATTGAACAAGGATAAATATAAAATTCTACCTTTGGATTTAAAAAATTAGTTTCACTCATACAAGACAGAGGAGGAATAGTTAGATTGCAACTGATCTGAAAGAGATCTGAGTGTTTTAGTGGACCACAAGCTCAATATGAAACAACAGTATAATAGGGCAGCAAAGAAAGAGAATTAAATCTTAGGGTACATTAAGAGAGGAATTATGTCTAAGAGCATGGAGGTGATAGTTCTGCTGGACTCAGCCCTGGTCAGACCATATCAGGAATACTATGTTCAGTTCTGGATATTAGGATATTAATTTAGGAAGGACATTAATTAGCTGTATGGTGTTCAGAGGAAAGCAACCAGGAGAGTGAAGCTTCTTGAATTCATGTCATATGAAAACTGATGAAAGAACCTTGAATAGAGAAGAAGGAAACTTGGAATGCTTTGCCACTGAAGGCAGGGCTGGGGAAAATTGATGAAAATCTCAGAGGTAGATTTTAGGCTTGATGTATGGAAAAACTTCTTAAGAGTTAGAGCTACCCAAAAGTGGAATGGATTACCTGTAGAGGTTCTGGAAGACTTTCAATACTGGAGACTTTCAATAAAAGGCTTCATGAATAGTCACTGCAAATAATATAGAGGAGGTTCTTCAGGTATAGATTGAATTTAGATGGCTTCTTAGTTACCGCCAGATTCTGTACGTCTGTGAATTTACCCCTTTATAAAGATACAGAAGAAGGAGATTGACAAAAGGGGGGAGACTGAACTCATTCCAGCACATGCATGGCTATAAAATATGACTATAGCTAATAATACCAGTTTGCAATAGAAATGTCAGCCTTAGAAAAAAAAATCCTCCTAACCTTCTGGAGCACCTCATCTAACAGTCCAGTTTCGTTTAAAAGAAGACCTTTCCTAGATTGTCACTTGAGGGATAAATGGTACCCAGGAAAATTCGATTTGCCCTTCAGCATTTGCTCTTTTGGGGAGTGAACCGTTACAGGAAGATGATTCCTAGAAATTGCTGCTGCCTCTGGTGTAATTTCAAAGTCATGTGTTTGCATGTAAAGGAAGAAGTGATGGTATAGTGATCTTCATTGATGAGTGAGTGAAAATTCAGCTGACCCACTACCTCTAGCTAACCTCACACTATGCTTTCCAACCCTCTATGCTAGACATTTTCCTATCTGTCCTGATACTTCATTGTATGACACTCCAAGTGACCTGCAATTTCCCTTTTTTTGCTCTGAGAATAGTAATCAAATCAACACTGCAATTGCTTCTGGAAATGAAGTGACAACCTGTGCTTGGGTATAAGTATTCTGTAGATTTTTTTGTCCTATATTTAATGTTTTGTTAAAATGAATACTCATATGAGAGTTGTGACAAAATTCAAATTCTAATATTACCAGGAAAGGCAGAAAGCCTGAGTGAGGGGGAGAGGGAAATGAACTAAACTCTGATGTCTGGAGTTGAAACAGCATAGGGACGTGAGTCAAAGAGATATGTGAGAAACTCCTAATATTGAGTTATATCTCCAAGCCACAGACTATAATTGCAACCCAGTATAAATATTTTAAGTGATTTAATGCATAAAAGAACATCCCAAAAACAGAACAATTATTGGTCTCATTAACAATGAAGCATTGAAGATATATGGGGTGTTTCCTCCCTTACCACTAAACAGGAATATATGCTAAATAAATGTAAAGGGGGTGAAGACCTTAGGATTTGATGAGTATCCCTAACTTTTATACAACATTCATATATGGCTTATCTCACAGCAATAATATTCTGTGATACTTAAAGATGGATATTATATTTATTCTTATTCTTATTGGTAAGGTATAATTTGATGTGTAACAGAAAGAACAACAAAGACCCCACAGTGAGTAGTTTGTAAATTCTAGAGAGGTAGTTTTGCCAATACAAAGGTGAGGGCTGGGGAAACAACAGCGGTGCCCTTCTTTAGGTTTTCCTCAATATTTGCAAATGTTCCATTTATGTTCTGATCTTCTACTTTGAGTTAAGATGGGAGGGGGCTATTATTGCTAAAGTCTGTCTGAAACACAGAAATCCACAACCAAGTGAGCATTCAATTACCTTATGAATAGTAGCTCAGGGAATCTCCTAATAGATTCTGAGTCCCAGGTTTGAAATGACACGTTCAGCTTCCCCAAAACTTGCTAGGATTTGTGATCTGACCAGCAGTGTCCACAATTAGATCACCATTGTCCCCAAATTTCACTGGTGGCCTGAGGATGATAACTTAAAAGGTCTACTGTGGTGATTGGAGTCAATCTTATAAAAGTACCTCATGCCAGGCCTAAGATTACTTCTATAAGGAAAAAAAAGAAAGAAAAAGTATTTCCCCCCCACCCCCAACCTGTCTTTATCTGTAAAGTTGCATGTCTGGACATTGGAGTTAGTGCATGCAGTTTCCCATGCTCCAATTGTGTTTCACAAAGGAGTCTTAATAGATCTAAAACTTAAAGAGAAGTTCCTGAAGGGGAGAAATAACTGGGGTTTTTGCGTGTGATTGCCAGATGCCTTGCACTATTTAAAGGGTGGGTCAGAAAGATTAGGCACATGTTGAAAATCCTTGACACTGGACATTAGACAACACACCAGTTGATCCTAACCTTCTGATTAGAAATAACACCCCAGATATTTCAAGGAGCAACAAAACATAGAAAAGATGTTCAAAAACTAGGGGAAGGGAGATAAAAAGTATTTGCTGGAGGATGCATATAGAAACCACTAGAAATGAAATGACAGAATATTAAGCAGGTATACTTTGTTATACATAAGAAAGCATAAATATACAATAAATAAGTAAATATTAGACTCAGTGTAATATGTACACATCTGAATGCCCATGAAACAATGCAGTAATTCCTGGAGCATATCATCAGCTTAAAGCAACTCTACTATACAAGAGTTTCAAGGTAACGATGCTGAGAACAACATAGGTTAACACTAAGTAGATATTCATATACATTTACTTCTGGAAAATGCACAAGATGCAAAACAAAGGTCAAAAATGAAATAACACTTCTACCTCTGAGTATCTTCTTTCACATAAATATGCACAAGTCCATTGTCTGTCTATGTGTGTGTTGATGCCTTGTAGCCCACTTTCCACAGGACTTCCACACTGCCTGGCACCTGGGCTCTTGCCCTCTCTGACACTAAAGGAATAATAACGTCTTCATTCGGCTTCTTCTGCACCTGCTTTCACTGATGCACCCTCAGTGCACTCCTATCTCTGCAGGCTCCTGCTTAAAATTAAAGTATAAGTAACACCCCCACCCCACCCCCACCTCTCCAAACTTGTGGATTTCTTTCACTTTCACCTTCTGTCAAGTGGAACTGTCCAATATGCATGCAGTCACCAATGAATAAACATTCTACATATCTGCCTGCTACATTCAGAGACTTCCTGCCCACCAGGTCCTTGTCAGTATCATTATTAATTTTTGAAAATCTAAAATATGAGGAAGAATAATAATATTTAGCTATTTAAGAAATAGTACCTTAAAAAGTATTCAACACTAGAATGAAATTGTCTTCTGATCTCAAGGGAGGGAGAGCTTAGAGCAAACTGAAAGGCTCTTTTCAGAAGAAAGACATATGTAACACCTGTATATCTCAGGTTTTACTACATTTTTAATAAAGCAGGGCAGAAATCTGTAATAACATGTGAGGGCAAAACCTCAAGACATCAACTCATTTCTCATAAGAGAAATTCTCAAAACTAGAAGCCAATTACTCATACTGAGATTGTGTGCTTTTCACTGACCCTGTCAACTGATCCTTGCCTGGCACTAGCTAAAATAAAATTCAGCAGAAGAACTGAGTTTGTCTTCTTTGATTGTATTTTTATCATAAGGGGAAGAGAGAGATATGAATTCAGTGACAAATGGGTGAGCAACCTTTCCTGTGAAAGAACATAGTTTAAGATGTGCAGGACAGTGAAGATGTGTGCAAACAATACAGAGCAGAGTAGTAGTGTGTTAGTTTGTTTTAATGTTTCCATAGGCCTGGATTTCCTTTTTGTTTTGGTGAAACTTTACACTGGAAAAGTAAATCTTTGTTTGAATATTCTCACTAGAAATGTGATTAAGAACTAGGAAATTTGGAATAAGTAGATAAATAATTTTCTACATGTCACCTTGCTGTGGAGGCCTAAGCAATAGGCCTGAGAAAATTTGGAAATTAGGTGAATTTTTGTTTCTATATCTCCTTGGTCTTCCTTTTTGCATCTTCTTCATGAATTTCCAATTTCTCAGGCACCTGGTACCCTCTGGATGCTTTCTGTCTACGTGAGGACTTTACCACTCTGACTGAATTAAACATTTAAAAAATAAGTAAAGTTAAACTAATAATCAGCCATCCTAGTTGTCCTCCTCAAGGTACTTTCCAGCTTATAAATATCCTTCTTAAACTATAACAGTCAGAACTGAACACAATATCCCAGATGTGGTCTGCTTAAGGCTTTCTAAATGGAACCTAAGATAATATTCAACTTTTGACTGCCACATCACACCACTGTTGATTCATATTGAGTTTGCAGATAACTGAAACCCTCAGTGATTTTTTTTTCAGACAACTTGTTGCCTAATCATATTTTTCCCATCTTAAACTTGTGGAGTTGAGTTTTTAAAAGTGTAAGACTCAACGTTTATCCCTATTAAGTTTCATCTTCTTACACTGAGCCAAATGTTCTAGCCTATTGAGATCTTTTTGGGTCCTGACTTTGTCATCTAATGTGTTAGTTAATCCTCCTAGCTTTGTGCCATCAAGAAATTTGATAAGCATGTCATTCATGGCTTTATCCAAGTAATTGATAAATATCTTATGTAGTTCATGGCCAAGTATTTGTCCCTCGAACTCACCACTAGTTGGCATCCTTCCACTTCCTTCCACATTGACATAAAATCATTAATGATTTCTCTTTGGATCTTACTACTCAACAAGTTCCAAGTTCATCTAACTCTGCTTTTTTCTAATTTATATCTCTCTTGTCCATAAGAATAGCATGAGAGATTTTGTCAAAACTTTTGCTAAAATGTAGACAAACTACTTCTACTTCATTTTCCCAATCTATTAACTTAGTAACATTATAAAAAGGGTAAAAGTTAAATCTGCTATGACCTGTTCTTGATAAAGCCTTGTAGATGTTTCCTAACCCTTCCTCTTCTCACAAGGATTTAGTATACTCACAGAGTATACACACAGGGATATCTTCCCAGGGGGAGAAGCTGAGGCCTATGCTTCTGGGTGAGTTTTAATGCAGTGGAAAGGCAGCATCTTGGAGAGACATTCTGGAACTGGTTCCAGTCTGGTAACCAAATGGTTAGGAGGACTCTATTTTGATTGGTGATATAGCCAGAACCAGGGGCATGTTCTAGTGATTGTAAACCTTGGTCTAGTCTAGTGCCTCTTAGCTGTTTTCCTTTCAACTCTACTCTTGGAAGATTTTAGTCATTTCTTCCTTTTGTGGCCCTATGGTCCAATGAAAGGGCCTCAGTATTTGGCCTCTGAGTTTGTGCTTTTCTCTTTTAGGTTAAGGGATTAGAGCCTCTGCTCTTGTGAGTTTTAGGTTAGGAGAACAGTCAGCAATCCAGTGTTCTAGAGTCCATCTTTGTAGCCAATGAAGAACAACATCCCTAGGAGCAAGGAGTGACCTTCAACCAATGCCACACATTGCCACAACCATGCCACACTTTGTATTCATCCTGCATTACCTACCCTCACTTCCATTTGAAGCAACTGTGTGAGCTGGAAGAAAAAGGAGAAACCATTGCTTTTGAACTTCAAATAACTAAGAAGAAAAAAAAAACAGCTAAAAAGATGTCCTCTTGAATCAGGGGTTATTCTTAGCAAATTGCTTCAATTTTTTGGCACTTTCTTCAATTAGTGGCAGCCCAGGGGCACAGTGGACAGAGCACCAGGCCTGGAGTCAGGAAGAACTGAGTTCAAATCTAAACCCAGACATTTATTAACTATGTGACCCTAGGAAAGTCACTTAACCTCTGCTCCCCTCAGTTTCCACATCTGCGAAGTAAAGATAACAGCAGCACCTATTTCCCAGGGTTATTGTGAGGATCAAATGAGATAATAATTATAAAGGGCTTAGCATGGTGCCTAGTATATAGTAGATGCTATATAAATGTTTGTTATTATTATTCTTTTGTGCAACATTGAACCAAAGCTACCACATTCTGCCTTCTTTCATTCTACAGAATAAACAAAATTAATCAACTCCTGCATTTTTTAATAATTTGCTTTGATATAGAAACAAAGAACTGTTGATATACTTTTTTAACATTTATAAAATTATGTGTTTATACTGAATACAGTTAAACTTGACTGACATTTTAAAGCATCTATTACAAACAAGACATTGTTCTTGACTTGGCACATAGAATGATAAATAAATTTCTTTCTCAAAGGAGATTATAATCCCATATGAGGGACACATGATACACCAACAAAAAAGTATGAAATGAGATAAACTGTGATGGAGAAAAAGAGAAGTCCAGACAAAGTGCCTCAGGAAAATTTGAGGAGGAGAAAGAGATCAATTTCAATTGTGGGGTATCTTGGAGAAGATAAACCCTGAACTAGGCCTTAATGGAACAGAAAAATTTCAACAAGAGATAATAATTACAGACATTCCAGGAAAGAGGGGATGCTCTGCACAAATGGAGGAAGAGAGCAGCATGAAATTTTGGAATAAATGGTAGTCCAATTTGACTGGAATCTAGAATGCAGATGGTGAAATAGAGTGAAATAAAGATGGGAGGTGGTTGAAACCAGATTATGCCAGATTAGAAAGTTTTCATTTTATTCTATTGACCATAGGGAGCCATTGAAGGTTTCTGAACAGTGGAGTGATATAGTCAGACCTGTGAATTAAGAGTTAAGTCAGAATTATTTAAAAAATATTTTTCAAGGTATATGATTTGGCACAGTTTTCCCAAAGGAGAATTCAAAGTATCTCTGATGATAATTTAGAAAAATATTTCTGGATCTGGTTAGAGATAAATGTCCCTAGTTGATAGGTAGTGAAAGTAAGCATAAACTAGATTGAATATTTGGAGAGAAGAGCAGGTTTTCATGGAGATCCATCAAAAAAATTAGAGTTCAAACAAGTAGAAAGAAAAATTAGAATTTATATGCTGCCTAATTAGATCATTGTTAGAAAATACTTGGTAGTTCCTGATTTAATTTATAATACCCCAATATTGTCACTCACTCTGCTCTATAATTGAATAGATAATCCTTTAACCTTTAGGCTTTCATTCCATTAGATTGTGAATTCCTTGAGAACAGGACTGTCTTTTGCCTTTCTTTTTATCTCCTTAATGAGAAAATAAAATAGCCTATAATTTATTGCCTCTTTATTTAGACCCTCTGATGAAGTTGGGTAGTATATTTTGGAAATGGCATTCCAATTTCTTCTCTTAAGGTGTTAGCTATACTTCCTCTATTTTGCGGCATACACAGGTAAGCAGATATATGCTGGTTTGCTCTTTTAAAGAGTGGCTTATTCCTAGAACGCCACTGTGGAGAGCATTTTTTTTTTGTTCTAGTGAAGTTCAAATTTCTCTTAATCATCACAAAGGGGTGGAGATTACAGTAATTGTCCAAATCCCCTAAGGTTTATCCCTGATCCTGAAAGACATAGAGCAATTCTAAATTAACTTTCAAATGAATTTGTGTAAACTGTGTATCCTCTCTCAAGAAAGATTAATCCACTACATTCACTTATAAACAGGATCTTAAATATGCAACAGATGTTCTCCTTTTTAAAAAGTCTCTTGAATTCATTGACAAGCCTTTGGCTAAACTGATGAATTAATTTGTTCAGGACAGATTTCATAAATCCTCTAATAATTCTTTCCCTTACACATCTTGACTTGATTTTTGAGATCTACAGCATGTGGTTTAAATGTTTTAACCTTTACTTCTTTAATCATCTAACATTTATTTCAGGGTTGGATGATGACCGACCAATGAAAGATATAGTTAACTAGGAAATAAAGTCCAATTTGTCAGTTAAATAAGCCTACAGATCTGAATAAGAAGAAGAAATCAATCTGCATTATTGAATTCTGAAATGTTTTGCAGCTTTGATGTAGCCACCCTCTCTCTGTCTCCAGCAGAAAAGCTGAAGATAAATTGCTGGATATTGCCATACAGCAAGACATATATTATAGTTACCATGCTTAGATGTGGCTGATTTAGCTTGGCAGTTTAAATACCAGCTTTTAACTATTCAAATATATTTATATATGGTGTGTTAGACTCTTTTTTCATTAATGTATGAAGGCTAAGTACCAATTTAACATGGTTGAAATCAGATTGTAAAATAAATTTTGACTAAGTCTTTTAATTTTTAGCTCTTTCAACTCAACTATGTTTAAGTCATACACACAGACCAACAGAAAGAGTCCTGTCCTCTCTCCTCACCCCATCTCCAGAAAAGGAGGAGCTATCATCCCCAGATGGAATTGTAGAGACAGAGAGATAGAGCTTTGATTTGAAAAGGTAGGAGAGGAGATGGAAATCCCTAATATCACTCAGACTTTAAGAGGGCCATGAGGAAGATGTGGTTAAAACGAGAAAGAAGTATGGGCATATCAGGCAACCCAAAGCACCAAAGAAAAACCCAAACCTATTTCTTTGTTGGTGCTCTGAGTCATATGTATAGCGATGTTCAGTACCCCTGAGAAAAGGCACCTAGAGTTTTCCTCACTGACAGAGGTCTTGAGTATAAGCTAATTCTACAATTCATTTTCAATTAAATAAAACCTGACCCGTATTCAATATCTTATTTATTTGAACAAAAAGTGGAGGACCCCTTTAGAAAGAGAAATTTTCTATTATCACTAATGGAAACTCTATGTGGAAAAATGGACACGAGATTTCTTCTCTCCATTCCACCCACTAATAGAGTATTTGGGTCTGTAGTGGCCAGGGGGTAGAATTCAATTAATGCACAATTTATATCATACACTAGGATAAACTCCAGAATCATTTAAAAACATGCCACATAAAAATCTTTTTGAGTGTATCTTTTGACAAATTGGGTTCCTAGAGACCAATGAGTCAATGAGCCTTTTTTCTTTTAATGAGTCAAAGGAATGCAAAATACATATGAAAATGGAGAAAGTAGTAAGATTTTTCATAGTAGTGATAATCCTGGGACTATATTAGAATTCCAACTAAACTGCTGCAGGTTAGAGGTCTTTTGTTAGAGAATATTTCAGATGTTCAAGGTGTAATGTATCCTATAGATTGGAGAGGATATCCTTATTATGATGTTTCCATTATAAACTTCATTAAATCTGAGCTAAAGTATACTTTGGTGATGGTTTTTCCTTGCCTGGAAAAGAATAAACTGTATGGGTCTACCTTAACAATCCTGTTTTTTGTCCTGTACTCTCCCTTAAAAAATGAAATACTAAAACATAACTATTTCTTCTTGATTAGGGGCTTTTCTGAGGTTAAAGACAGTGGGTTATAGAACCAGTCAAAGTGAATGTATTGGAAAGGCATGGAGTAAAGCTGGTAGACAAAAGTGGAGTTAATGGTGGAAGACAGGGACTGAAACTAGGGCCTTTTCATTTATTAATTTTATATATTATTTTGTATATCACATATTATTATTATTACTTATGGAGATTTCTTCTGAGAACTCAATCAATCTAATACAGATGTGTGAAGGTATGAACAATGGTATGTACTGGTGAGATAAAGCCTAATTGCTGGTAGAAAACACAGCCTTTCATCATGGGCTCAGAAAAACACAGGTGTAATCTACTTTTGAGTGTGGTGTTTTGTTTGTGTGAATCTACTTTTGTGAATTGTATAGGAAACTTCAACTACAAAGTATACAGGAAACTCTAAATACTAAAAATATGGCTTAATGAAGACATAATGTATAGATAGCATTTTCAATACCCACAACTTTGTTTCAGATTTATAGGTGTCAAAGAAAGGCAACATGTGGAGAAAGAATATCATACAATACTTCAAAAATTGGGTAGATGGGTGTGCCTGTTATTTGGTACACGAATAAACTTGTGGTAACTATGAATCCAAAATCTTACAACTGGACTTCATTTCAGTCAAAGAAGACATTTTATCATAAACAATGTTGCAAATTCTAAGCCAGGTGGTAGAACAACTAACTGGAGAGTAGTTATCAGGGATCCTGAACTCATCCTCTGGTAACCAAAGATCATGACTTTCTCAATACTTCTCAATCTATTAAATGTTTAAAAGAAAGTATCAAAAATAGAAAATTAAAGCTAGGTCCTGATTCATGTTAATAATAAATCCTGTGAAGTGGTACATTATTCAAATTCACACTGTATATTTCCATTAGGCTGGAAACAGTTTTCATATTTTATATACAATTAGAAGTTTGAATAGTACAAATTTGAATAACTGCTTCAAAGGATTCATTATTTATACTAATTGGGACCTCACTGTACTAACTAATGCCATAACCATTGGGTCACCTTTAGTATAGTATTGATTTCCATTTATTAATGGAAAACTATTGGCATAAAATCAATAATCCATGTCCTCTTCCTAGCCAGGTTCAAATCTTGTATCTGGCCTATATTCTATATAATGATGGTCCTTTAAGTTATGAATTAATGTTTATGAAATTTTTCATATTGTGATGGAAAATTTTTATCTAAACAATTTATTAAATAAAAGACCATTTACTTCCACTGGGGAAGAGAACATTATGAGCAATAAATATAAATACAACAAAAGATCCAAGTTGTATGTAGGCTCAGTAGAGGTCAATTAAATAATTGATGTTTTTCCTTTAAACATCCTCAAGCTTTTCCCCCTGTCAGGAGAAAACTTGCTTTAGATGAGGGAGTTCTGTTGAAGGTACTGAATCAGCCAAGTTCCTCTTTGTCTATAACCCATGTTATATATTATATTTGGCATACTCCCCTTAACAAAAAAAAGCAAGGCTGAATGTTCTGGATAATTGAAATTGTTTCATTTTGTACCCTAGAGGATAATTCTTATAGGTTAGATTTCATATGCAGGGCAATATGAGATCCACATTGTAAAAGTCACAAAAGGAGCTTATCTCCTTCCCGATAGGAATAGAAAAAAGTTACTCCAACGAAAATTTCTAAAACACACACACACACACACACACACACACACACACACACACAACTGTTTTTTTAAAAGCAGGCTAACTTAACAATTAACCATAAAAGCATCTGATGAATTTTCATCTGATACATTTTCATCTAGTGAACCAATTCCATTTAGTGAACCAATCAATGAAACTGAATTTAAGTTTATAAAAGTAGTTTATGGAATAGATCTCACATCTAGTATTTATGTAGACAAATGATGTAGAAAGGTCAAAGGAAAAAGGCACAGCAAGGCTCATCAAATCAGAAAGAAACTAGGTATTTTGGCAGGCCTCAGAAATTAACTAAAATTATTCATCTTCAAAATTCCAATGGATCCGCGATCTCATCAAAGTAGGCCATCTTTTTAGGAAAACAGGTTGCTAACCAGCCACACCTGCCTGTCCTGTGCCATTCTTCTCCAGGTTCTCCTGTAAATTTCTCACAGGTGATTCACTCAACATATTGAGGCTATTTGTCTTGAAATACCAATACAGTTTTCAGGCTGTCTGTTGATTTTATCTCATTCTTGCTACATTACAAGTTACATTGGGTTGGGAGTGTAATATATACCTCTAGTTTTATTCTTTGCAACTCTTTCCTATAGTTAACTTGTGGTATGTTGCAGCCTGATCATACTCATTATGAGTCTTCTCACTTGCTCTTTGGTTAATACTTAACTACAGTTCTCAGGTTATTAGTATTCCATGACTCACAATCTATAGCATCATTATAAAAAAATTCTAGGCCTTTGTTCTAGGGAGAAGTTTGAAGTCATTTAAAAGAACTTCACAATTTCCCAAAGTCAATCCACCATCTTTCTTCACTTCCTGTTCAGTTCTGAACCCAAATCATTGTCCATTTCTAGTTTCTGTTCAAGATATATATGCTAATGGAAAAAAAAATCTATGGATTGTCCACGCAACTGCATTCTATAATCTGATCAATAAATATTCTTGCCCACTTCGCTTTTCCTATGTGGATGGTTAAGACATATTTCTTTAAATGATTTTAAGCTCCCATTTAAAAGAGTTATCAGTGCTCTAGGGCATGATGTGATCAGAACAATGTCATCTAGTAATACTTAATTTTATTCTCATCAGCTTAACAATTTCCTTAATAAAATTAGTATCTTACTGCTTGACCAAGAATTTATATGGGAATCAATATATGAAATGATTAGTCTACAGATCATGGTATAATAATCATGGATGCTTAGACACTAGGTTTTTATTTCTATATGCCAACTAAACTAGTACTCATTATTTCCCATATACATCCATTGCTTTCCTGGCTTCATTCCTTTGCTTGATCTGTTCCTTATTCCTGAAATGCTCTCCTTCCTCAGAACAATCTTTCCCCCACCCCCACATCTTCTGTCAATCCTGCCACTTCCCTCACCCATTGAAATGCCCCTCATTTGTTAAAGCTCAACTCAACCCTCACCTCCTATGGTCTTTTCACTGTTGGTCCTCATATAGCACTTTGTTTATATTTCTTTTATTCATTCATCACGCATTATTTTATAATGTAGCTAATTGTTAATGTCATATTCTTTCATAAGATTATAAGATCCAGGAGTATGGAACCTCATGATTCCATTTTTCCTCTCACTTATCAACTAGCATACAGTGTTCTCTGCATAGTAAATATGTGATATATGTTTTGTGATTTGAATGGAATTGTATTCAACACAGAGGACCTAAATGAGCAATCAGTGGATAGGGCAAGAGCCAGTCAAAGAAAATACAAAAAAATACAAAAATACAAAAAAAGTTTCTGGTCTCAGTGAGCTCACAGTCTAATGAGGACGACAAAATGTAAACAACTATGTACAAATAAGACATATACAGGGTAAATTTGAGATAATCAATAGAGAGAAGGCACTAGAATTATAGGGGAGATTGGGGAAGACCTTCTTTTAGAAGGTGAGATTTTGATCTAGGACTGGAAGGAAGCTAGGGCAGGAGATGAAGACAGAGATGAAGAGGGAGAGAATTCCAGGTATGATGGAAAGCCAGAGAAAATTCCTGGAGTCAGGAGATGGTGAGTCTTGGGCAAGAAAAGCAAGCAAGCCAGTGTCATTTGGTTGAAGAGTATATGGGAAAGAGGATAGTAAGGCACAGGAGAAAGATTTAGAATATTAAACAGAGGGTTTTGTATTTGATTTTCAAGGTGATAGGCAAAACTGGAGTTTAATGAATGGGGGTAGTGAGTGTAGGTGACATGATCAGACTTGTTTTTTGGAAAATTAGTCTGACACCTGAGTGGAAGATGGGTGGGAGTAAAGAGAGACAAGGTAGGAAGACTATTGCAATAGTCTAAGCATGAGATAATGAGACTCTGCACCAGATTGGTGACTGTGTTGGAGGAGAGAAGGGGGAGTATACAAGAGATATTACAAAGATAGAATTGATAGAACTTAGCAACTGATCAGAAAGAAAATTCCTTATTTCAAGTCTAATCTCTAGTCAACTGGCCTACATATTTAGAATATAAAAGGGCAGGTTATACTCCCAAAATGAGGCCAACACCTGACTATTAAATAATTGTCTTTAACAGCAAATCATATTTTCAAAACTCTACTTCCTGACAGAAGATCTCACCTTAAAACTTGAAGAAATTACATTGAATAGAGTGTAATTAAATTATAGCAAAGAGACATTTCTTTTTCTGAACACTTATCTGACACTTTAAAAAGTAATAATTAGAAATTGAGCTCTTTTTCAAAATAATTTTAACTATAAAGTTGCTACTCCCTTGGAAATATGTTGGTAGAAAATAGTGCTTATGAATTAAATATTTGTCTTGAGTATATAAATACATAAACATTGGTGGTATTATGTTTTTTAAGTGAAGTTCATACATTTTTTATTGACTGAATCCTTTTTCAAGATTTTAGTTACATAGAAAGGTCTCTGGTAGAGTTTTCCAGAAGCATGGAAGTGACCCTGGGTTGGTTTTGAGAGTAGAACACAAATCTTTGTAGCTCTTAATGACGTGGAAAGATTTCAAATAAGACTGAGCAACAAAGCTAGCCTCTAGTCTGAGGGCTAATCTTGCTGAGTTCAGACAGGTTTATCAGTGAGGCCTGCCACCAGGCGATGAACCTTTTTGGCCGAAGCAACTCATAGAATCATCTAGTAAGTCTTATATAAGCTGCATCAGCAAATGAAGAATGCAAATTAAAATCAGATCTCTCGAAATAATGAAGAAAATTGGGGGGGTGTAGTCCTGATAAATAAGGAATAGGGAAAGAAAAAAGTTCAATAAAATATTTAAATTCTCTTTAAAAATATAAATAAAAGATTTTATATAAAATATATATAATATAACCTTAGAGAGAAAATATCTTGCAAGCATTTTCAACTACTAAATGTCTTCATTTCATTTTGTTAGTATTGCAATTAGTTTGAATCACATTTCATCTGTAGTTATGCTTTATAGTCTCCTAAAAACTGCATTAGGACTATATTTTGCTATGTTATGATTCTAGAGGTTTCAATTATAGATATTATGTGTAGTAATGAAAAATCAATATATATTTTCCTGGTAACAGTAAACTATGTCTCAGAACTACTCAAAAGGTATGTATAGTGAAAGTATACAGGGAGAAAGAATTCTCTATTCAGCTTACCTGACAACCTCTGATAGGGAAGAAACTAGTCTTTCCTAAGGTAGTATATTTCACTTATTCATAGTTTTACTTGTTAAGAAGTTATTCCTTATTTCAAACCTAAATTTTCCTTGTTGCAACTTCTATCCATTGCTCCAAGTTTTACTCCCCTAAGGCCAAACTGAGGAAGACTAATTCCTCTTGTAAATGACACTACTTATAATACTTAAAGGTGACTACCATGTTCCACTTCAGTCTTCTCTTCTACAGGTTAAAAATATCTACTTCCTTTGACCAATCATGACATGGCATTATTTCAAGGCCCTTCTGCATCCTGGCTGCCCTCATCAGAAAGAGCTCTAGGTTATCAATGTTGTTTCTAGCATTGTTTACTAGTACTTTGGAAAATAGGAGGGAAAATTCAAAGTCAAACTGATAAATTATGAAGATAATTGCATTTCCAAAGATGATTGGGAAAAAGGAAAAGAACCTACATGTTCTAAAATATTTATAGCAGCTCTCTTTATGGTGGCAAAGAACCAAAAATTGTGGGGATGCCCATTAATTGGGGAATGACTGAACAAGTTGTGGTACATGATTATGATAGAATACTACTGTTCTAAAAGAAATAATGAACTCAATCTTAGAAAAACATGGATAGACTTGCATGAAATAATGAAGAACAAAATGAGCAGAAAAAAAAGAACATCATATACAGTAACATCAATATTGTTTTAAGAACAAGTTTGAATGAATAAGTCATTTTGACTATTATAAATACCCAAGTTAACTCCAAAGGACATACGAAGGAAGATATTATCTGCATCCAGGGAAAGAACTGATAAATAGAAGTATATATAGAATGGTTTTATATATGTATAAATATTTAT
The DNA here is from genome assembly GCF_900497805.2 of Vombatus ursinus. NCBI lineage: Eukaryota > Metazoa > Chordata > Mammalia > Diprotodontia > Vombatidae > Vombatus > Vombatus ursinus. Next base: position 17,786,375 of record NW_020954585.1, read on the forward strand.
ATCTAATGGTGTCCATCTCTAGGGCAGGGGGAGGAGAATGGGAGGAGAATGGGAGAGTTAAAAAGGGAAAAAAGAAATTTGCATAATAATTTTATTATATATTTAAAAGGAATAGCAAGTTGTACATAATAGATTTGTGTTTTCATGTGCAATCATCTTTTTGTATTATGCTATGTTATGGAAATATTTGTTTTATTCCACATTTATTTCATATATTTCATTCATATTTCATTTATTTCATTTATTTCCATAAATGAAAAATAAAAGATTTTTTAAAGACATTCAATGGGGGAAATTAAGCTTTGTATACTTAGGAACTTAAAAAAAAAAGAGTTGTGTTCATAGAGATTGCCTAAGAAGGCATTAGTTGGCACCATGGACAGCAGTAATAACATTCCTGTAACTGTGATATGTGCTTTTAAATAAGAGGTAACAAATAGCAAATTTTAACCTTGAATAATATGCTCATTTTGGCTTAATTGAAATGTTTATTTTCACCCATTGATTTTGTGATGAAGTTTAGTTTTCTTCCCTTCTCTACCCACCCTAAATTAGTCTCCTTTAAAATATAACCACTTGCATAATAACTATATATTTTAAAATATTTTATTTGTAACTACATCTTTGAGAAGCAGCATGGTGAACAAAGAACGAGTTGACTTTTGGGTCAGGAAGAAGTATGTCCCATTTGCCTCTGACTTATATTATCTTCATAACCAGGGGACAAATCATTTAACCTTTTAGTATTCCTAGGCAATTCTCTAAAACTGTAAATACAAAGAAGTTTTCAATCTGTAGCTGAGGAGGGAGTTCTTATGCTGAGTTTCCCATGCTTCTAAAATAAATTATCTGTCCCGTCCTGACACACACATACAAAACGTATCTTTTAGAGTTACTAGTGATACACAGAGTAAATTTTAAAAGTCAGATTTTTTTTCTCAACCAATATAATTACCAGTTCTAAATACATTACTTGGTTATTAGTCTTTCTATGTTTCTAGCATTACTTTAACATGCCTATTTTCCCAATTTGTGTAAAGTACTGTTGCTTTAAGGTACTGCCCTTTCAAATGGAGCAGTTCCTTGCTAAGTTAAGGTTTCTTTGGCACTTCATTTGTCTGGGGACATAGGTATACTCAGAGTTCTAAGAGAAGCATTTATAATGGCTCAATTCTGAAAGAATTATTGCTAGTTCTGAATGTAATAGGCTGTAGTATACTGGAGATATATGGCTATCTATACTGTTCTATAATTAAGGGACACATGTAATTTATCTGATTATAGACAAAGGATAATATTTTTATCATTAACCATCAGCTAAGGTGAGGTCATTCACAAAGAAGACTCAGAGTCTGAATCCAGAAAAATGAGTAGTGAAAGGACAGACTTCAGAAATGCATCATCAAAGTTTGAAGCAGAAAGTGATGGATATTGCAGTTGCTGTTGAGGAGTAAGTCCAACCGAATAGAAAACAATTTAGAAGCAAAGATTCAAAAAGTCTCTAAAAGGATCAGCTAGTTTGGCTATGATATCATGCCTAATGAGTTTTAAATCAGGTTAGCTCTTCTAATCACTGGAAGCATCTGCTGGACACAATTATTTTCATCATCAAAGACCTTTCATGGACACTTCCTGAGACAGTAAACACTGATAGTACCAGAGCTATGATTAACTTTTAGAACACGGGTTTTCCTTTCCCATGTGCCTCTCTGCCAGCATTCTGTAATTGTATGTCCAGTCTCCCTCACAGATACTGAAGATATCAATGGAAAATGTGACACAAATCTATGTATGGATTGTGATATATTTATTATTCATGTATTTGCTTTAATATATAGGTATGTGTAGTATTATTTCTTTTGCCTTATTGTTAAGTAAATGATTATGTTTAATATCTAAAAGATGTCATCAATATGAGTGACTGGTTTGTGTAACTGGAAATGTTTTTTTTTTGTTTTGTTTTTTGAGTGGGAGGATGTCGGGAGCTACAGTGGTAAGTAGGGGATATATATATTTACTCACAAAAGGGTAACTCCTAGGATTCTGATAGAATCTGAATATAACCAGTGATGTTCCTCTTCTGGGATCCTAGATCTGTTGGTGTAAGAGTAGCTTAGACCTGCCCAGAAACTGGTAGTAGGTATCCACACACCCTATGTGAGGGGTGTGAGGCACTATCAGTATGGGTGGCCAGCACAAACCCTATTGCACTTGAAAGAACAGCCTATATTTTAATTCCAAGAAATAAGTCCTCGTCAAGTTTTGACATGTGGTAATAACGGCAACTTGACAGACATTTATTAAATACCTGTTTGTGAAGACACCTGTGTTAGGTGGTAGGTCTGATGCAGATTTAGATAGGTTGCAATCCATGATGCAAGGGACTTACAATAGAGTAGAAGAATAGTATATTACTGTTAACTATAGCATTCAATATTACACTAAAAGCACATTAAAGAGTTGGAAAACAAAGTGCTAGATTAGATTCATAATACAAAAATCATTGCTTAAAGTGGGAATTAGAGGAAGTTTCATCAAGAGAGAAACATTTGAGTTTAGCTTTAAAGAATACACAGGAGTGTTAACAATTGATAAGTAGAGACAATATTCCAGGCATATGAAACAACATAAAGAATGGCATGAGAGGGCTACTGGCAACATGGGTAAGTCAGTCAATAAATGTTTATTAATCACCTACAATATGCCAGGCACTATGGTAAGGGGGATAAAAATATTAAAAAAAGGAAGTACCTGCCCTCAAGGAGCTCATAATCTACTGGGCACACAAAAGGAATCTGAAGACTGTTGGGGGCATATTAAAGGTGGACACATAGCCTGTTTGGAAGTGAAAAAAAACTGGCATGGATCCCCTCCTTAAATGAAGATTTTGGAGTTCATGTTTCTACCCTCCAATCAGAGGGACAGAGGAGACTAATGAGGTGAGAATACCGAGTCTGATTGGATCTTGCAGGATGAGATTTCCCCATTGATGAAGTTCTTAATGGTGTGGAGAAGTCCATAAATAGTCCAATAGAATTCAGCCAAGTAGAAGGTAGTATTTAAACTCAGCTCATCTTCATCACCATTAACTGCAAGAAATGTCTCAAATAAAGGGAAGTTCTCAAGAACAAAGTTATGAAAACACAAAGAGAAACCATTTCTACACAGAGTAAAAAGGGAGTTATCTAAAGCAAATTACATAGCTTCACTTGGAACTCACCAACCAATTAGGTTTGTAAAAGGAATGTGCAGAAGATGGAAGTGAGGACAATTAGGGGGGAATAAAAATCAAAGCAATGACACAGTTTTATAAAAATAAAGTCAGGAGTCCTAAAGCTCAAAATGAGTTGAGACTGACAGGGAAAGCTAAGAATAACAAAAAGAATAGGATTGTTTCAAAGTAAAATGAGATAAGGGAAGGAGGAAAAAATGGATAATCTCACTCTTACAGTGAAGAGGATGATGTTAAAAGACAATAGAGAAAGCAGAGTTGCTCTTATTTTTCTTCTTTTTTTTCTGACAAGGAGCTGACCTTTGTATTAGAAAGCACAGAACAAAAATGGCAAATGGAGAGTTCAGTTCAATTCAATGAGCATTTACCTATCACATTGTACATTTAAGGTTCAGTGTTTGGCCTGGGGATGAAGACAAACACAAAACAATCCCTGCCCTAGAGGAACTTATATTCTGTTGGGGGTGTCAGGGTGTGGAATAGAGTATATACACAGATAAATGAATATAAATTATATATAAAGTAATTTTGGTAAACTAGAAAAGCCTCTAATAACTAAGGGTAGGGCAGAACATAGACTTGAAGGAAGCTAACAATTCCAAGAGTCAGAGATTTAGGGCCAGAAGGGACCCTGGAGGCCACCAAGTCTAGCCCCCTCTTTCTATCAATGAGGAAACCAAAACACAGAAACTTCAAGTGACCTTCCCAAGGTTACACAACTAGTAAGTGGCTGATGCAGGATTTGGACTCAGGTCTTCTTGACTTCCAGTCCAGTGCTTTGACATTCTTGTGCCTGGGATCTTTTCTTGGATCACTCAACAAAATTGTTATGAAAGGAGAAGAAAGCTGGTCATACAGGTTTAAGAGCCATTTTCTACATGGACTGACATAGACCTGGTGTCCAATTTATTTGTGTTGAGCCATCACATTTATATAGTGTTTTGAGGTTTGCAAGATACTTTACATATATTACACCATTTGATCTTGAAAACAACCCTATGAAGTAAATACTGTAGGTATTATCATCCCTATTTTACAGCTAAGGAAAGAGAAGCTCAGAAAAAAGTTGTTTCCCTATTATCATATAGCTAATAAATATCAGGGATGAGATTCATACTCATCTCTTCTAACACCGTGTCTAGCAATCTTTATATCACAATACCACTGATAATTACTCTGGTCCTCAGAGCATAACCTGAAAGGTATAGATTTACAATGTTACACATATTCCTAGTCACACTTGTGTTTCATTGGTCTTCTGGTTTCCTCCAACATGTTTTATCCTTGCCCTCACCCCACTGTCCTAGTTTCATACACAAGTATCTTAAAACTTTCTCTCTCATGCCTTCTGCCTCATCAAGCATATCCAGAGATCATGCATGAGTCCTATGCAGACAATCTTAGTAGATAATTCCTCCCAAACACATTCTACCACATTGATACTTTAAATCTGTGTTGGGAAAATCAATGCTAGAGAGTAATGTTAGGAGGCAAGTATAAACATATGCCTAAATCCCAAAGTTTAGCTTATAAAACATGGTGGGCTATGTCATGAACTCAGACCTCCTCTGGAGTCTCATGGGTGTTAAAACTTAACCAGAAAATTAATAAACCACAAAAAGTAGAATTAGAATTTACTTCCATCAAGCAATTAAGTGCCCCAGAACAGGATGTAGACTTTAATAGCTTAAATTTCCATACTGTGTAACAATAGTCATTTCTAGACATAGTTATGCATCATTTCTAGGACTTTCATTTCTGCTTTTCAGCATTCAAATCTATGATTAGAAGATACTACTTTTGAATGTCAAAAATAATAATACAAGATGTACCCAAGTACAGAGTTTTTAAATGTATGTATAGTAGCAAAAACTTAGAAAAGTGCCTAAAATGTTAGGTTTTTTTAAGTTGGATAATATTACCATAATAATATCACTAAAGAGTATTATGCCTAGAAACCAAAAGAAATTGGGATGGCTCAATGATGTTATAAGCCCCAAAACATTTAATATATTCTATATTTTTTTAAATCTCACCTAGTTTTTGAGTTTGTATCTTTTTGTTTTCAAGGGAATGTATTTTGTGATGGGGTTATATCTTTTGCAGACAAGGCATCGGGTTCTTTTACCTTTTGTTGTTAGGGAATAATAGGAAATGAAGAAAGTTAGGAAGGGGAAAAATAGCCTTAGGAAGTATGACCAGTGAAAACTGTGGAGGTCAGTGACAATCTGGGAAATATGTGCATTTGAATTATTACCATATCTAGTATGCCTGCTTAAATATAGCAGGGGGTGATTAACTATCTCAATCCCTTTTTTAAAATCTATATTTTATTGTATTGTTATTAATTTCATTAAATATTTCCCAATTATCTTTAAAAATTTTTAATTATTTGATTCTGAACTTAAGAAATAAAACAAGCATTTCCATAACATGGTAGAATAGAGTCCCTTTTGCAGTCTGTTCATTCCTAATGTCCAAGTGTTGCCAACTCAGTCCTCAACCCCACAGTTAGAGATATCATAATCTTCCATTTGTGGCTAAGAGAATTGGACATGACCAAATCCTCCAGGTAAATGATATTTCTGAATGTTATGATTGTGATAGTTATTGTTGTTATTCTTTTATTAACAGAGTAAAATGAAAGAACTAGGAAGATAATCTGATCTATTCTTTAGCGGATGACTAGATGGTAGAAATTTACTGTACCTAAAGGGAGCTCTACTGAAATACATCTGCTAATGGGGTCCCATTTGAGCAGCTTCCGAGGGGCTTCCAACATAATTGTGTACATGGTATCAGAATTATATATATATAGAACTAGAAGGGAACTTAGAAGTGATTGAATCCAACTCTCTCATGAGGCTTAGAGAGGAAAAATGACTTCTTCAAGGTCACAAAGATAATAAGAAGCACAGCAGGGATTCAGAGGACTCCCAACCCAGGACTTTTTCTACTCTCCCATGCTGCAGTATATTTTCATTACTGTATATATAACACAGAAGCATCGAGTTGGTTTGCCCCCCTCAATTGCAAGGACAAGAAATCCCAGAATTCATGGCATCAAATGTTTTAGATAGCAACACTTAAGAAGTTGTATATGAAGGTGACTGGGATACTTCATAAAATTTTTATGGGGAAAAAGGCAAAAGAGAAGAGGGAAGCAAGAAGTTTGGGGGAGTGTGTATGTTCTCCATCTTGAGGGAAATGTACATAGAGGGCAGAGTCAGCACCTCCAATTTGTTTCTTTCCCAGTTCTTGCATCAAGAAAGCCAGAGAACTATAGATTGCAGATCCAGGCCACAGAAGTTATAGCCCCTATGCTACAGATTGAATTTATTTTGGATGAGATAGTGCCCTCAGAGACACTCTCACTTTCCCCCAAGAGACCCCAGTGGATGGGGAGGTGATCATGAATAACCCCCTCTCTAACTAATATCTAAGCAGGAAGCCTCTTCTTGCCCTTCTGCCACCAGAAAGTTAATGGCTACCATATTTCCACTGTGCTGATTGGTTCCTTCCCCCATTGAGTGTTCTGTTTGCTACTTTTTGATTCTCATTCTTTCTGCCTAATACATAAAACTAATTTAGTATGCTAGTCATGTATTATTTGGGAAGTGCTGGGGAAGGAGGGATGAAGAGTGGATATGGATATACATAAGGAAGTTGGACTCAAATGGGGACTGGCAGTGAAACAATGGACTCCTTCCTTCAGGACAATGTTCTCTGCAAGGAGACAATTAGCTAATATGCAAAAATAAACTTATAGGTTAATGTATAAATGGATGTGAATACCTCTCCCCTCAGCAAGGCATATGTGAACTTTGACTGAGATCTTCGGGGGAAAATGGACCAATACTAATGGTGATATGATAGTCCTTGGGGGACATTTTGGTGATGAGAGGTAGTCTTGTAGCATGTTCAAACCAGACATAATCAGGTCAATATTTATTAAATGCCTATTACGTGTCAGATACTATGATGGACGCTGGAATACTATCCCAGTACTACTTTGCTTATGGATTGGCCATCTCTGTGCGCAATTCTAGTTAGGAATGCTTTGGGCAAAGACAGCAATCATTACTTTTGTGGGTGGGTGAGGGGAAGTATGGGAGTTAGTGAGTGGGGTATGGAGGGAGTTAAGACTGGTTCACACACCTTTGAAAAACTTGTTCCCCTTTCACAAGGGGAATGAAAAGGGCTGAATATTTGGCCCTATCTCACTTAGTTAAACAAAAACAAGTTCTATCAAAGGCTTAGATTTACTGGGGCCTCTGGCTTTAAGTAGCTAGATGATTCAGTCCTTACTAGCTCACAAGGGGAATCTCACTGTGTATTTAAAATGGCATCTTTGTGGTTGAAGGGTGGTTTTTCTTTGCTTTATATTTAATCTAACAGAATAAGCAACAATATCCACACCAATTAAAACAAGTAAAGAGTTAACTTTCAAAATAACCACAGTCCAGATGGCAGTATGGAAGCCATCAGAGCTATCAAATCTTTCTGAAGATTTACCACTGCTGTAATCCAATCTTTGTATGTGGGCATTGGCCACAATGCTTAGTGCATGCACACATGCACACACACACACACACACACACACACACACACACACAGAATTTATAGTTTATGGGCATGACATAGACATTGGACATGAATTTGGGTAATGAAAGGAACTCTTGAGAAGGAATGTTTGCAGGAGAATCATATAATAAAAATAATAGTAACAATTAGCATTTACATAATGCTTTAAGGTTTGCAAAGTATTTTATAAGGGCAGCTAAGTAGTGTAGTGGATAGAGGGCTGGGCCTGAAGTCAAGAAGACCTGAATTCAAATTTGATCTCTGACACCTACTGATTATATGCCCTGGACAAGTCACTTAACCCTGTTTGCCTCAGTTTCCTCATTTGCAAAATAAGGTGGAGAAGAAAATGCAAAACCACTCCAGTATTCTTGCCAAGGAAATGCCAAATGGGGTCATGAAGAGTTTGATGCAACTGAAACAACTGAGCAACAATAACAACAATAAAAAGTACTTTATAAATATTGTCTCAACAACCCTGGGAGCTGGGTGCTATTATTACCTTTATTTTAAAGATGAGGAAACTGAGACAAACAGAGGTTAAGTGACTTATCCAGGGTTATACAGCCAATAATTGTCTAAAAACAAGGATTTGAACTCAGTTCTTCCTGACTCCAAGTCCAATACTCTGAGCAACTTAGTTGCCTCAATGTAGTATTTGCTTTGAGAATATGTGAAGACATTTAATGTGATCAATTAGAATATTAAAGGCTCCTAGGAGTCATCTTCAAAGTCATTCATTACATTGCACTTTGTACTTCCCTCTTATTCCCTTCTGTCCAACCAAATTATATAGACTGAGAGAATATTAGAATCAAAGAAAACTGATATATCATTAACTTTCATAGATTTTCCATTTTCCTATATGTGCCCCATTTCTGTTCCTGTCCCCAGATATTTTCCCATGATTTTCCCCAAGAAATCTCTAATCTCACCTTTGTAATATGTCTCCAAGATAATTTTTTTTTCTTTAAGACATTTGCTCCTCAACATTGTGCCACTGGAGTTGATATATAATTTAGGAAAGCTTAATTGAAACCTACCAGTGTGAGCTCCATATCCTCAGTTATGGGGAAAGGGAGCCGCTGTTCACTGGAAAAAGTTCAGGATATCAAAATTCTGGAACCAGAATTGGAGATGCTGGGACCAGAGCAGCACTGTCTGGAAAAAGGAAGAGAAGAAAGAGGAAGTGGCTTGGAGGGGTACTTGGGCTCATCATCTGGCAATTACTGGGGTATTTCTGAGCTGTGAGACTCCTTCTGCTACTGTGAGACAAGTTCTAGGCTACAATTAAATAGGGGAGATAATAGATCTAGAGTTAGAAGGGATTTAAAGCTCATCTAGTCCAAACCACTCATTTGATAGCTGAAAAAACTGAGGCTCAGGAATGGTTAGTGAGTTGCCCAAAGTTACATAGGTAATTAGTGTCAAAAATGGGATCTGAACTCAGATCCTGACTCTAGAACCCATTTTCTTTCCACTCTACCATGCTTGAAAAGCATATGGAGCCATGGTGTCTCCCAATCCCAGGAGTCCTGGAAGAATCTTGATAAACTCTAGGTAGACCTGGTGAGAGGAGATTGGGGAATATGAGGAGGGGAAGGAAGAACCAATCACCCCATTTGCCCACACGCTTCGGAATAGTTTCCTCCATATAAAATTTCCCTTGGCAATTTCTATCTTATTCTATTTGGGAAGTTGTAGAGTGTGTCTATTTGTTTATGGGAATAAAATTATTTTACTACTTGATTTTTCTTGTTATTTGTTTTTATCATTCATTTTATCTCTTTATTAAATGCTTTTGCTATTGGAATAATGTCTTTTTTTAAGCTCTAGTAATAGAGCATTGTACCAGGGCTAGGGCTGAAATGACCATAATCAATTATCTGAAACATTTATATGTTGCTTTGGGAAAATAGAAAGAGTCTCCAGAGCCAAACTTCTCAGAGATTTCTTTGGGAGGTACAGGGCAGAAATAAAGAAAAGTAAGTTCTTTATTTACAAGAAAATAATTATAAACTGCTAACATAGGTTCTTACCCATTTATTTGTGAATAGATTTATAGAAGACAGAATGCTGTAGTGTAAAAAATCTTAGATTTGGAATCAGGAAGCCTTCTCTCCTTTAACACTTCCATCAGCCTGTTACAGCCCTCATTACCTCACACATGGACTACTGTTATAATCTTCTGATTGCTCTCCCTGACTCAAATCTCTCCCCACTCTAGTCCATCTTCCCCTCAGATGCCAAACCTATCTTCCTAAAGTGCAGATCTGACTATGTTACTCCTCTCCCCTGCAATCAATAAACTCTAGTGACTCACTATTATTTTCAGGATCAAATAAAAAATTCTCTATTTGGCTTCTAAAATGCTTCACAACCTGGTCCCTTTGTACTTTTCTGGTCTCCTTTTTTCTTCCTCTTCTCCATGTACTGTACGATTCAATGACACTGGCCTTCTTTCTGTTCCTCAAGCAGGACACTCCATCTTCCAACTCTGCGTTTTCACTAGTTATCCTCTATATCAGGAATTCTTTTCCTCCTCATTTCTACCTATTAGTTTCCCTGACTTCTTTCAAGTCTCAACCAAAGTCAAGCCTTCTGCAAGATGCCTTTTCTGTTCCTCTTTAACCTTCAATTCATCCTGTATATACCTTATTGTTATGTAGTTGTTTGCATATTGTCTCTCCCCATTAGATTGTAAGCTTCTTGAAAGAAGAGGTTTTATCCCCCTTGTCTTTTTTTGTATCTTTATCACTTAGTATAGTGTTTGGCACATAGGTATTTAATAAATGCTTTTTGACTTGTTGACTTGATATATAGGAGCTAACAAAATGTTTATTGGTTGATTGAAACAAACATTAGACCCAAGAGCTATTCCCCAATGGATACAGGGTGAAAGAATATGAACTGTTTTCAAAAAGAATGGCAGACTATCAAGAACTACATTAAAGATGGTCACAAATCACTAGTAAGATAAATCCAATTAAGGCAACTCTAAGATTTTACCTCACATGCAATAAATTAGGAAAGATGACAAAAGATGGAAATGGTCAATGTTGGAATCTGTGGGAACAAAAGAGCGCAATATAATGTTGGCAAAAGTGTGAACTGATATGACTATTCTGGAAAGCAATTGGGAATTTTATGAAGAAAATTACTCAACTCTTCATACTATTGACCCAAAGATCCCACTGTTGTGCATACATTCCAAGGAAGACAGACAGAAATAAAGGTCTCCTATGTACCCAAACCAGTCAATCAACAAGTATTTATTAAGTATTTATTTATATATCAGGTACTAAGGTAAGAGCTGGAGAAAGACAAATTGCAAACAGGCCCTTCCCTCAAGGAACTTCCGTTCTAGTAGAGGAGACAACATGGAAATAGACTGAAGGATAGATAGATAGACAGATAGATAGATAGATAGAAACATTTAAAAATAGATACAAAGTAACCTTAGAAGCACAGAAAGAAGTGTCTACTATGTTCTAGCAACTGTGCTAAGTGCTTTACAAATATCATCTCAGTTTGTCCTTATGGCAATGCACCAAATTGTCATGATCTAAAAAGAGAGCAGTCAGTAACACTGTGAAAAGACCACAGTTACTAGCTAACTAAGGCAAAAACTGTTTTTGTTGTTGTTCAATTGTGTCCAACTCTTCATGACCCCATTTGGGGTTTTCTTGGCAAAGATAATGGATTGGTTTGCCATTCCTTTTCCAGATCATTTTATAGATGAGGAAACTAAGGCAAATAGGGTTAAGTGACTTACCTAGGGCCACACAGCTAGGAAATGTCTGAGACCAGATTTGAATTTAGGAAGATGAGTCTTCTTGACTCCAGAGCCACCACTCTATCTACTGTGCTACCTAGATCCCTAGGTATGGTGTGTACCTGGGGCAAATTAAAGGTGGTGGACAGGAACGGGTAGAGTGGTGGCATAAAGGCAATCTGTCCAGTACATGCAGTCCTGTAACCTCTAGGGGTTTTGAGGGCAAAAGTGAATCCTGGGAGGCAGGTACTATGGGAAAACCTGGCAGGGAAAGCCCAGGGATATTTCTGCTGCATGCAGGATGGTCCAGCAGTAATTGAAAAGTGAAGTTCAGGGAGTAAGGGGAGAATTAGGGGGAGGAGGTTGTGATTGTCATGAGGAAGAAACTCAGTCCTTCCCACCCATGTCGGTAGCATGAAGCAAAAGCCCTCTTGCCTTTTGCTGTATTTCAAGGCAGATCAGGAAACTTGGCAATTTTCTGGTACCATAATATTGTCTCTCTGAACATTTTAATTTTTTTTTCTTCAGAACCCGCCATCAGAAAAAGTCTGCTGCCAAGGGGAAGCCTCAAACTTATTCTGTATCATCTCACTAACAGCTGTCAAGAAAGAGAAAACATATCGGCCTATCAGTTAGGTCTCTAAGGGAAAATAGCCAGGTTTTATCCTTTATTGCATCTGACCTCAGTGCTTTAGAGAGATCCATAGCCAAGGAGGCACATGAGGTAATTATTGGAATGACATAGAGAGGTGCCCTGCAGGGCATTTGGCAGCCCAGCAATATTTTCAGGCTATTCCAGGATTTTTTTCTTTAACTGATGTCCCACCTGTCCTCTCAGCAGGGTTTTTAAACCACCCACTTTGCTGGATGTCTATTTCACCTGTACAAACATGTTTCTTCCTGTCACCGTGTGAATGGGGAATACAATGGTGGGGACTTGGGGCTTCACCTTTTTAATCTCCTAATGAACTGTTATGGAACTGGAAAACAGCTGTTATCCCAGGGGCAATGACACAGTACAATTCATTTGTGCCTTTATGATTTCTATTGTTGTTGTTCAACTGTTTCAGTTGTGTTGGACTCTTCATGACCCCATTTGGAGTTTTCTTGGCAAAGATACTGGAGTGGTTTACCATTTCCTTCTCCAACTCATTTGATAGATGAAGAACTGAGACAAACAGGGGTTAAATGACTTGCCCAGGGTCACTGAGCTAGCAGGTGTTTGAGGCCAGATATGAACTCAGGAAGATGAGTCTTCTTGACTCCAGGCCTGGCACTCTATTTACTCTATCCACTCTATCTGGATACAGTGCCAGGCCTGGAGTCAGGAATACTCATCTAACACACTAACCACACTAACCCTAAATTTCCCATTGACCTGAAATATCTTTGTAGTCATATTCCATAGTGTTTTCCTTACAATGACCACTTGAGGTAGGCATGGCAAGTATCATTACCCCCATTTTGCAGATGATGATGTTAAGACTCAGAAAAGCTAAGTGTAATATGAGTGATCACAAAGCCAGCATTTGAAGTCTGACTCTAGGACCCAGTGGAATGGAAAACAAACTACATCTAACCTCTGATGTTGACCTACTTCTTTAACTTTATCTGTAATCACCACTCTATGTGAATTGTTCAAGGCAGGCAAATTAGTCTATTTGTGGCTATCAGAATGTGCCATGGCCATTCCTACTTCAGTACCAAAGCTTGTCTGGTTCTATTTGCCTGAAATGGAAGTTCCATGCCTTCCACAAAGCCTTCTTCAAATCAGAAACTGAGGCAAACAGAGTTAAGTGACTTACCCAGGGTCACACAGCTAGTAAATGTCTGAGGCCAGATTTGAATTTAGGAAGAGGAGTCTTCCTGATGTCAGACCAATTATACATGTGAAATCGTGCAAAACATATTTCCATATTAGCTATATTTCAAAAAAAGCAAAAAAAATAAAGTGAAAAAATGATATTTCAATTTGCACTTAGAGTTCATCAGTTCTCTCCCTGGAGGTGTACATCATTTTTCATCATAAGTCCTTTGGAATTGTTTAGGATTATTGTATTGGCAGCTAGGTAGAGCAGTGAATAGAGTGCTGGCCCTGGAGTCAGGAAGACCTGAGTTCAAATCTGGCCTCAGATACTTACTGGCTGTATGACCCTGGGAAAGTTACTTAACCCTGTTTGCCTTAGTTTCTTCATCTGTAAAATGAGCTGGAGAAGAAAATTGCAAACCATTCCAGTACCTTTGCCAAGAAAACCCCAAATAGGGTCATGAAGAGTCATCCACTACATCCCATGCCATTGTCAGATATCTTGACTTTTGTCTTGCCCCTGGACTTCAATGACTCTGGAAGAGAGAGTGAAGCTGACAACTTTGGCCTTTTCAATGTCTGACCAACCTCTAAGCATTCCACAGTACCTGCTTCGGTGCCTGTTCTGTTGGGGGAAGTCTTCACATGCTTGAGACAGATGTCCTTGTTCTCATCAACAGGTCTGAGGTCTGTCAGTTACCCTCAATCTGTTTTAGCCTATCTACTGAGATGGTTTTAACAGAGTGGCCACTGTGCATGTTACAGATTCTTGGAGCCACAGGTAAGAGTTGAGTGTAAGGTGGACCCCAAAGGTGGATGAACAGCCCTGAAAAGGGCTCAGCAAGCTCTCACATCAGAGGTTCTAGTCCTCTCTGAATGTCCCAGACACCCATATCCACATTTTACAGTTGAGGAAACAGAGGCAAAAAGTGACTTCCTCAGGGTCATACAACTAGTAAGTGTCTGAGGCCACATATGAACTGAGGTCTTCCTGATGCTAGGGCCACCACTGCATCTAATGCACTACCTAGTTGGTTAATCCTGTCCTTTCATTTCCTGATGTCCCTTCACTTGAGGTATGGATGCTCAGGAGAACTCTAAGAGCCACACAAAGGAGAGTGACCTGTTTCTGCACAGGGCTGGGATCCCAACCTTCAGCCCATTGCTAGAGAGTTTTTCCTAAGTTGGAACATAATCAAAAGCCAATCATATATTTTATAACTTACTTCCAAGGGCAGAATTACTATGATTTTGGAGTTTTAAAAAATCTACTTCATCAGGTATAAGTCTAAAGTAATGACCCTAGGGTTATAATGGGATGCATTAATAATGGGCAATAGACACCTTGGTCCATCTGCCAGGAGAGGTGCATGCTTTTCAGATGTAGTAGCCAAGGAAAGTGAGGCAGGGGAATAGTTGTCACAGATTGGATGGGCAGCAGAGAGAGCCAGGTGGTGAGGGGCTGGTGGCAGTTAGGAGATGGAGCCTCAGGATTAGCTCCCCAAGTCCTCAGTCCCTTCAGTTCCCCACCTCTGTACTCCAGGCTCCTTTGATCTCCTTTCCTGATTGCTATGGAACTCCTTTCTTGTTGAGGCATTTTGAATAGATGCTGACACTACAGCTTTTGAAGCTATTCTGTAAATCTTCCAGTGTGATCTCTTTGGATGTTACAAGTTGGGTGACTGGAAGAAATGATTTTTGCAGCAGAAATCCATACCTTGCCTAGGGCTTGCCAATAGCTAAAACAAAGAATGCTTTAAACCAATGATAGTTTTCATATTTTTGAGTATTCCCTTACATTTAGTTCTCTTAAAAAAAAGACATAGCTGACAAGGGGAGGAGAGTCCACAGACTTTGAAGCAGACTTTTTGGTTGTTACCTACAACATAGATATGAATCACTACTCTAACTTTAGTTTGTCCTTAGAAAGCTGTACTGTGAGAGTAAAATCAATTTTTTAAAACGTTCTGCTAGAACAAAGGAGTGGAATAAATAGTCTTTAGGGTATTTAGAGAAGAATAAATAAGATCCAAGCAGGAGGAAGCTCTGACCACATTAGACAAGTGGTTTAGAAAACAGTGCCTTTGGAAAAGACAATGCCTTGGGAGTATGGCTGTTCTCATATCTGATGCCAGTAACTAAATTGTCTCTGCCCTATGACTAGGGGTTGGAAATGGTGCCCCTCAAAATTTCAGAACATGGATAAAGATCTTCTTGTCCCATTCTAGTTCTAGTTCTGCAAAACACCTTACATACTGTACCTCATTAGATCTTTACCATGGCCCAAATTTGATAGTGCAATTCCTTGGAAATTTTTCCTTGAAAACAACTGGATCTAGATTTGAAGTCCCCTTCCCCTGAAAATATTCATTGAAAAAATTCTAGTTTTCATAGGAGCAGGAATAGATAGAATGGAGATTAGGACAATTTGAAAGAGACTGAGTGAGACGTAACAATGGTCTGAAATAAGGTGGTTGAAGTTGGAAAGGAAGGGACCACTGTAAGAAATTTTCTGGATGTAAAATGAAGAGAACTTGGTGAATAAATATTAGGAGCAAGGAAGACAGAGGAGTTAATGATGACTTCTAGGTTTTAGGCATGGTTGACTGGGAGAATGGTGGCACCATTAATTGAAGAACAGTCCTGATAATTTCTTGCTACTGTCACAAATCTCCTCCTTGAAAAGAATAAGGACACAGAAGTGGGAAGAGTCAATGACGGCTCCTAAGTTTCAGACATGCCTGACTAGGGGAGTGGTCATGTCGTTATTCAAAGAATAATCCTTAATTTTTTTTTGAAACTATCACCCATCTCTCCCTTTATAAGAATGATCCAATCTTGTGGCAAAACTTGGCAATATCAGTTGTCTTTCACAGACCATTCTGCTAGTTGGGAAGACTCTGGTCATCCTGGAAGCATAGGGTATTGGTGAGAGAGAAGGATCAAATCAAAGCTTACATTTGATATAAAGCTTAATAATAATGATACATTATGGTTGCATGGCATGTAATGGTTTTAAAAGGGCTTCCATGTGCATTTTTTTAAGTCTTCGACTCTATGCCTCTCTTCCTTCACCTCTCATATTCAGTTACCAAGACCAGTCCATTTTACCTCCACAGTATCTTATACTCATACCCTCACCACTACCACCGTATTACAGGACTTCATTGCCACACAGAAAGAAGGACTATAACAGCAACCTCCTAACAGGCATTAACTACTGTCAGGATAACTGTTTCTGCACATAGATCTAATCACAGTTATTCCTCTGCTCCAATACTTTACATTACAGATGGCTCATTATTACCTAGAGTTAACTTCAAACTCCCTAATCTGGAAAATTTTTCCACCTTATACAAATAATCTTCACAGACACACAGCTACACATTTATTCCTTTCACATGGGAGAAAACATATCTTTTGACATGAGGATAGAAAAAGCTAAGTTTGCCTTATTTCTGATTTCTTACCTTCACTCATTTACATTTGAGTAAAGGGAATACAATTACCCATGCAAAGTAGCTACTCTCTAACTTTGCAGTTCAATTAAACTGGGAATTTTTACACCTGATGAGATCAGGCTTCACATTTCAGAGGATGTTCTAAGAGAATAACTATGTCTCCAAACACCAGCTAGTCCTCATTCTGGGGTTGTAATCCAGTAGCTTCACAGAAGCCAATACTTAGTAGGTTGAATTGTTAAACTGTGGCCAGAGAGTGGCCTAAGGAAACAAGTTTTCTTAAATGTATATGTTGTAGTGGTATTAAGTGGCAGAAACTTGACATAGTGGGTATGGGTAATGGTGAGAAGATAGCAAGTGACGGAAGAAAGATAGTGAAGAAAAGGATAAATGCCAGCTAAGCAATAGTTAGGGTTATTTTCTTAGAAAAGTAGCTAGATACCCCACATGAGCACACATACACACAACTGGTAAATGGGGAAAGATATATAATTATTGAATAGGTATCTTGATTTCACTTACACTAGATGAAAATTAAGGATTCGAAATAAGTGAAAATAATTGCAAACATACTTTGCATTAGTTTTTCTGAACATGCTGGTCTAAAAATAAAATAATATGGAGAAAAAATTACATGTCTGTTTGGCACTTCCTTCTGGAAGCCAAGAAAAGTTAAATAAACATATTCAGAAAGATTTCTCTATTGAAACCATTACTCAGAGTAGTTTTGCCAAGGTCACTAAAAGCTACAAGTTTACTCCTGCATATGAACTAGTCCTGTGGTTAAGTTTCTTAGGTTCTAAAACAATAAAGAACATCCCTGTTTGTATACAGTGGTGTAGCAAGAAGAGAGGTCATAGGGTATGCTGGAGTCTCTAGTGGCCACAATTAAAACAAACAAATAAACAAAAAATCTCACAGCAATACCAAATGCCTTTTCTAAAGCAGAATCCAGCTAAATGAACACTTCTTTTGGATATAATCTTCCTTCAAAAAACATCCCACTTCTGAACTTAATGATTTCTAGCAAATACTTTCCCAGATATTCATTCCAAATATCTTATATTTACAGTTGCTCAGGTTTACAACCTCACTCTTTCTCACTCCAAATACCTTATCAGTTGACAAATCTTGTCATGTCTACCTTCACAGAAGCTCTCATGTCTGTCTCCTTCTCTCTACTCATATGGTCATCACCCTAGATCAGGCCCTCATTACCACCTTCCTGGATGATTGCAATAGCTTTTTAATTGGTCTCTGACTCACATCTCCTCCTTTCCAGTCCATCTCCCACACAACTATCCAAATGATTTTCTTAAAGCATAACTCTAACTATGTTATTCTCCCCTACTCAATAAACTCTAATGGATCTCTATTTCCTCTAGGAACAAGCTCTCCTGTTTAGCTTTTAAAGCCCCTCACAACCTGAAAATGTTGTAGCATCAATAGCCTAAGGCCTTTACTGACACAAATTGGACTAGTTTTCCTCCTCTTCCTCCTCCTTTTCTTTCCCTTTTGCCCCCCCATCTTCCTTTCCCTCCTTTCCCAATCCCTTTTCCCCTGATTCTTCTTCTTCTTCTTCCTCCTCCTCTTCTTCCTCTTTCTTCTTCCTCCTCCTCCTCTTCCTCCTCTTTCTTCTTCTTCCTCCT